>NW_011369219.1:363372-386597 GCF_000735185.1 Notothenia coriiceps | reverse complement strand
TCCGTCTGGGAGCTACTAGACCGCTCCGCTCCTTCTGTTTCAGTTGGTCGAGACTGGTTCCCGATCTCAGTCTCGACCTCGTTTCAGTCGCTGCTGCATAGTGTTAGTCAATTTTCCTTTTCTAATAACTCCAATTTTCCTTTGTGAAGAGATAATCTTAGACATTCGTCGTGACTGTGGTTACAGGACCGAAGTACCTTCATGAAATTACGACGGAAGTATAGCCGAAACTCGTCATCTTTTCACTGATATCAAACGAAATCGATTTTACAACGACCTAATATGGGGCTGGACAAAGGGTCGCTTTGAGAACACCAAACTTCCCCGTTCTCATTTAAGTCCGACCCCGAAACGGTCGAATGTTATTCTCGTGTTGCCACTTTTTCCCAGTAACAATTTGCATTTATGTTTCTTGACTATGTTTTTCTTTTTTCCTTGGCCTTGTGTTTAATATTAGTTTAAGCTAAAAAACCAAAAGAGTTTTAGGATTTCCAATTATCTGATTTGTAAAATTCTGTAGGTGATGAAACCGAGTGTCGAACTTCCAAGAGACCTCCCGTCTTCTTTGAAGCTACCTAGCTCGCTCGTTTTCTTTCGAACTCCCTCTAGGGCCTCTTGGAGGGCTTTCTTCTCTTTGGTCAACTTGGCAATGATTTCATCTTGAGATGACATTTCCTCAACAAGGTTCTTAACCTGTAAATGTTGATAACAATTTGAGTTAACACAAATGTTTTAATCTCCCTGAAAATGCATGATTGAAAAGCCGTCTCGTAACCTTGTTCTCAGTGGCATGTTTCTCTGTTTCCAGTTTGGCCAGGGTGAGCTCCAAGTCATCGATGTCTTTCTTCAACTCAGAGCACTCGTCCTCCAGCTTCCTCTTCTTTGCAGTCAGCTCACCATTTATTTCCTCCTCATCCTCCAGTCTCTCAGAAATCTCTTTGCATTTGGCCTCAAGCTGGATTTTCGCTTTAATGAGCCCCTCACACCTCTCCTCTGCATCACTGAGGGTGTCACCTTCCTAGATTTGAAATGACATAAAATAAAAATGATATTTATTGAACTTTAAAACCAGGATTTCTGGACAAGCAATAGCCTCTTTCTATTTTAACCTACAGACTGCATTTGTAGCTCCAAGTCATTCTTCTCCTGCAGCAGAGAAACCATCTTCTCCTCCAGCTCCTTCTTCTTTGACAAAGCCTTTGCTAGATCTTCCTTCATCTTTTCAAAGTCCTCTTTCATTTGCACCATCTCCTTTTCACTCTCTGCACTCTTCAGCAGAGGCTTAATTCTGAAGTAGAGCTTCATCCATGGCCAGGTTTTGACATTCATGAATGCACGGATGTTGTACTGGATGGAGTAAATGGCCTCCCTGGGGACACAACACAAAGAAACAGATCTGAATTTTTTTCACATACACTTATTTAAGACAAAAGAATAGTTTCTTATTGCTGCACCTCCTACATCCCTTTTTGTGTATAAATGAGACACCAATACAGCGTGGACAGTTTCCTTCTGTGATCAATCAAGCTATAAAAACCCACCCTATAAATCTATACATCTGACAAACCTCTGCTCTTAGCACCAGAGCAACACACATATCCTGTGGTTTATCTGACCAATAATTGCTACAGTGAGAGAAGATTCAGAGTAGCCAGGACATCTTTGTACAAAAGCTTTTTTTTGCCAGCTGTCTTCCTACACTTGCAGACGTTGCTATCCCTACATTATGGAGTTCAAATCAGGTACTCAAAATCATGAAGAATTCGGCACATGTACAAAGCTCTCTTTCAATGTTTCTTTTGCTATAAGTGCTAAAGTATGTGTATCTTAGAAAATACTGATCAAACCTCCTCGCCATCATCTTGACGAACTCTCTCCTCATGAGGTAACCTCTGCAGAGAGCCTGGGTCATTGTGACCAGCTCGACCAGTTTCTCATCCCTCATCTCCTCCAGAGTACCCAGCAATCCAGCCTTGAAGAATACCTGACAATAGATGTGATCAAATATATTAACCAATCAAAATCAGTTTCAAGCTACTTATATGATTGCATTTAAATCTGTTAATTTACCTTGGTATGGCCAAATCTGTACTGTGATTGATCCACATCGATAGATTGCAGCAGCTTCTCTGAGGCCTTCTTGTTGTCGATGAACTGTCCCTCAGGAATGACACTAGCGTTCAATACTTTGTATCTGAAAAAAATTCACTTTAAATCAGATCTTCAACAGAACACAATTCAACAAATGTGGACTGAGAGGTACAGAAGCAGTAACTCTACCTCTGCTTGAAGTCAGCGTATTGGATCCTGCTGGGGAAGCCCTTTCTGCAGATCCTGATACCTTCCAGCACACCGTTACACCTCAGCTGGTGGATGACCAGGAAGTTCTCCATGAGACCTTAAACAGTAACAAGCACAATGTGTTGGAAGTGAAGCCCTTGCACAGATCAGTGACACTGAGAAAATGTGTATTTAGCAGACAGGACACGTATACAGAAAGAGGGATAGTTATGGGTTCACAGAGATCATAAAATGACTTTTATAACTCACCTGGTGTTTTTGATTCATTGGGAATCAAACAGCGCACAAAGTGTGGGTGAGTGCACCTTAAGTTAGTCATCAGCTTGCCCAAGTTTTCCTGTGGATGCATCAAACTTTTAAAATGTTCTCTAAAATCTTGACACAGACACGACTACAAGACCCTTCATGTTTCATACTCGTTCGATCATACATCTCCTCAACACATTACATAGAAAGTGTGGCAAATGAATGAGCTCAACACATATTTGTTTGTAAAGGTTGAATGGTAAAGGTTCTGTGATACGCCTGAAGGTATGTACAAACAAAATAAATATTGACTTTTGTTTTAGCCTCAAAGAGTTTGACGGATTGTAGATATAGGAAATGTGTCATCTCGCTTGCTTTAACCACCATTTGCCTTGTTGAAGGTCTTCCTATGCGTAGTTAATACATCAACTTGATATTAAATCTATGGCATTAAGGAGTTGCTGATAAACTACATTTACTGTATGCTTCATCTCTAACACTTGTTATCATCTCCTATTTTACATAATTCCCTGCATGATGGATAGTCATATAATTATATTTATAGGGTGACCAACATTTTTTATTTCTGACAATAATAATTACCCTAAAGAGAGCCGACACTGTCTGGAAGGATCCACCTTTCTTCTTGCCACCAGCCTTCTTTCCACCTTTAGCATCTGTAAAAAGCATTTATAGTTAGATTTTCCTTTCGTTTTTTGGTATTTAAATTACTACAAAGTATGATCACATGTTGCATAATACACTTTTTTCCTTTGGGGTAATTTTGTTTAAAGCCCCTCAGCTTCCCTCTTTCCTTCCCAACATAACAAATGGACTATACAAAGTACCCGTATTGTCTGGCTGAAATACCATGCATTAGTACATTTCTTAACCTGTTAAACCCCGAGCCTGTTTTTCAGGTTTCAGGCTCGAAAATGACATTCCCAGAACAAATGACCATATCTTCCCTTCTAAAAGGGTTAAATTAATAATCTTTTTTCTCAAAGTAATGATAACCCTGTCAGTTGGATGTAGAAAAGTCAGATTCAATATAGATGTTTTTTATTTTAAAGAAAATTCAGATTGAACATGGTAAAAAACTGTNTATTTCTGATTGGCTGGGCAGATTGCAAACCACGCCCCGTAAAACTCAAAAAAAGTTTTGTGAAGCCGTCATTTTATTATCCTAGCATTAGCATTATTAGCATTCTAATAATGCTAATGCTAGGATAATAAAATGACGGCTTCACAAAACTTTTTTTGAGTTTTACGGGGCGTGGTTTGCAATCTGCCCAGCCAATCAGAAATAGGAACCTTTTTCTCCCACGAAAGTCCCTGCTCTCTAGCAGGGACGGAAAAGAGGGTAAAAAGGTTCTCATGAACTAATTTTAGTTCCGGCTCTTTTTGGTGTGAACGCGACATTTCGGAACTATATCGGAACTAAATTGGAAAAAGTACTGCGGTGTGAACGCGGCTATTGCTTTTAAAATCGTTCTGTGTGACACGAAAAAAAGGGGATAATCGTGTTGGTGAACACGAATCAATAGATTACATTTCGTGACTATAACACGAAATGCCATGAGACTAGGTTGTGTATTTAATTACCATGAGGTTGCCAGTAGGTACACTGATCCTGGACACAAAATAGTAGGCTATTGTCCATAATCGCTAATTGTCATTTAAACATTGTTATCTATTTTTTGTACATATTAAACAAACAAGATATAATAAAACATTTAAACAGTTAACTGCTTACATTCATGATGCAGGAAGGCCAATTGTATTGCCTTTGTTACCAGACTAGCTATTTTCCCTGTCTTTATGCTATGCTATGCTAAGCTAAGCTAAATGTCTATTGGCTGTAGCTTTAATACAAGAGTTTTTTTTGACATAATGTAATGTCTGAGTATTAAGACGATCCAGTGAAAAGTGGAAAAATAAAAGGTTTCTGTAGAGAACAGAAGGTTTGTACAATCTGGAAATGAGTACTCAATTTATCTGAAAAAGCAACAGTATTTTAAGAATCCATCAGATATGTCTCCTCTGTAAACACATACAAATATTGATGTTTACTAGTTCCAGTCCCACTCCACTCAACAATATGTTTTGGTTATTGTAACTTCACTTGAATGTTTGAGCTTCACTGTGCATAATGATTAATGTGCGGAGTTTGACGCCAAAAGCTTTTTTCACATCTATCTGTTAACTGTTAAAAACCCGGGGACCCTGTTTTTTTTTTTCACGACACTGTGTCTCAGGGCATCTTAATATTTAAGAACCTATTAATGTGTTATACCAGATTAACGGAAATAATCTCAGCTAACTGACGATATAAACCATTTTTACCAAAACAAAACACAAGTCTCATAAGAAGCATCTAAATGACCCCTTAGCAGAAAAATGCTAACGGACTTTGGCACAGAACTCAAGATAAAAGTACCCTTATTACTTATCGTAGCTGCACATACAAGATATCCGATTAAAGCTGAGGTTCCACAGATTATTTAGGTATATAGTATCATCACTGAGTGATCCGAACTTGCGACAGGGGAAGCAAACACAGACATCACAACACGTACCTTTACGGAGCTTCTAGGGAGATCGTCTCACCGTAGCTGTCAATCTGATCAAAAGACGTGTTCAATGGCATTAAAACGAGAAAAAACGCGGCTGAATCGGTTAATCCATAGGTTGATAATGTATCTGTGTAATAATTTGTTTCATTTATAATCCATAATTCCATTTTTATGTAAAAATCGGAGAGCAAAAGTTAGCTGCTAATGGTAGCCACCAGAGTGGCTGCTGCTTCCGGTCTTGGCTATGCGGCAGTCTAATACACACACATGACCAAATAAGGACTATGTGGGAGTTCCCCTCGATTCCATTGGCTCTGACGGTTAGAAAGAGATGTCACATGTCAAAATCCAGCAGGGGGAGCCAGAGATATGAAAAATCCACCCAAATGGCCCCAGAAGAGGGTTTTTTTTGCTAAATCTGTCTAAAAAGGTCAAATATCACTTGTTTTGCATCAATCTTGATACAGGGTACTTATTATATGTTGTACTTTGGATTCCTAAAGCTATTAGTCTACTAACCCATCATCCAAGGTTAGTTTTCACTATAAGTACAAAATATTTTTTGGACGGACACTATAATTTACAGTTTTTTACCATGTTCAATCTGAATTTTCTTTAAAATAAAAAACATCTATATTGAATCTGACTTTTCTACATCCAACTGACAGGTTTATCATTACTTTGAGAAAAAAGATTATTAATTTAACCCTTTTAGAAGGGAAGATATGGTCATTTGTTCTGGGAATGTCATTTTCGAGCCTGAAACCTGAAAAACAGGCTCGGGGTTTAACAGGTTAAAAAGTGACGCATACAGCTGGGACGGAGCGCTCGGTGACGTGCAGGATTATAAAACCGTTTGTCCTGTAGCTTGTGTTTGTACCTGAACTCATCACTCGCTCAGCGCTGGAGGTATTTTTGCTGCATCATCTGGAGTTTAGCTCAGTNGAAATTATGAAGAGGAACAAATTAAATAGGAGGAAGACATAGATCCAAAAGCAATACATATATACACAGGACAACTACATTACTTTACATTAAAGAAAAATAACAACACTGAATTAAATTGATACATACATACAACAAGGGCACTCTAATACATCGGAAACCATCCAGTTTTCCAGCAATAGGACAGTATTTCTGCAGCGGATATCGCAGTAATTTACATTTAAACATATTATAGATATCTATAACAACTTTTCATAACGTTGTATGTTATGTCCATCCGGATATAGGCCAAGTAGGAACATTTTTGGTTCCAGCTTTAAGCTGATCAATAAAATATTCTGTACTGTTAACCTAACCTCTTCCCAGAATTCCTTTATTCTTGGACATAACCATAGACAATGGAACAGTGTGCCTTTTTCTTCCCCACATCTGGTGCACGTGTCTGGGATATTAGCATTACATTTATTCAGTTTTTTTGGTGTAATATACACTCTCATTAGCCACTTGTATTGCAGAAGTTTTAGTCGCGTATTAGCCGTCTGTGTTTGGGCCGCCTTACAAGCTGCGCTCAACTGTTCCAATGTTAGATCTTCCTGTAAGTCATTTTTCCAGGCATTAAGTCTAGAGTTCGAGGATTCTGGGGATAACACCAGCAGGAGATCATATAATTCAGATATGATGCCCTTCCCAAAGGGATTTTTAATTAAAACTTTCTCCAATATGGACAGAGGAGGGGCCAGCATGAGTCGATCCTGGTTCGCTCCAACGAAGCTCCTGAGTTGCAGATATTTAAAAAAGATGTTTACGAGGGATATCGTATTTACTGACAAGTTCCTCAAATGGTAAAAAATTCCCATTATAACTTCCAAGCATGTCTTTTAACTGTCCTACCCACTTTTCAGCCCATAGTCGAAAACCCCCATCGGCATTCCCTGGCGCAAAAATAGTATTTCCACAGATCGGGCTAAACCAGNTTACTTCAAATGTATTAAATCAATGTACAGTGGGGCAAAAAAGTATTTAGACAGGCCTCTCATCTTTTTAAGTGGGAGAACTTGCACAATTGGTGGCTGACTAAATACTTTTTTGCCCCACTGTACATTGATTTAATACATTTGAAGTAATCCTAAACAAAGTTAAAGGAATTCCTTGTTGCTCATTTGTGGTGCATTCCTGCTCCAAGGGTCCACAGAGATGAGACTTGGTGAAATGACACAGCTGCTAAATATACTTGTATTATTTATATTACATTATATATATATTTTTACTTTATTCACCCTCCTGCTGCCAAAATGTAAATGAAGTATTTTTGATGCATCTTACCAGGTGATGCTGTATTTCTCTCTGGCGATGCAGGTTAACAACATGCTCTAACTCTTCTCTTTTTCTTTGTGTAACTGTTGCAGAATGGAGTTGGCGATGAACCGGCTTCAGAGGTGTGGGAACAAGCGAGGGTTGTACATTTTGAGGTGTAGCCCTAAAGATTTCAACAAGTATTTTCTGACTTTCCCTGTTGAGGTAGGCATCATTTTTGTATTATTTTTGCTGTTGTTGCTGATTTTCACATGTCTTTTGGGAGTTAGGTTTCAAACTTCTCAGTGTTTAATGTTATATTGTGACAAATGGAACAAAAAGATGGATGGTATACTTAATAAGTAAACTATGGTCATGCTCACACAGATGATGGAATAGTGTCCAAAACGCAACCTCCTCAATTTAATGACGCAAACACCACCTGGGATGTATTTCATCTTGTTGCCGGAAATATAGAAGCAACACTGGCTTGTTTATCTATTACTATCCAGTGTTATTGCCGTTTTAAACATTGGCATAAGAATCTGACCTCATTTATGTGCCAACTTAACTGTTTTCATTCAACTTGCTCCAAATCAGACTCTGTGTTGTTGTATTGCCCACTCTTAAACTGAAAGTCTTTGCACTTCTTTGTTTCTGCTCCCATAGGTGTACGACGCTGTAGAATACAAGCACTGCCAGATAACCAGGTCTGACAGCAGGGAGTTTAACCTCAGTGGAACAAAAAGAAACTTCAGCAGCTTGCAGGAGCTTCTCAGCTGCTACCAAAAGGAAACTGTGCGCTCTGACAGCGTCATTTTCCAATTCAGCAAGTGCTGTCCACCTAAATCCAAAGGTAAAACTAGCAGACTGGTTTGATACAGTATGTTTTTAAGAGGGATAGGAAACTTTAGCAATGGCTATGTGCGTGCTTTTGTGTAAAGTCAAACATTAAGCCATTATATACTTGAGCTATTGCTTTTATAAAACGGTTACCAAGTGTGGCAATATGAAAGAAAAATACACACTCTAATTTAAGTAGTTATTTAAATTTAAATATTATTGGTAAATAATGATGTTCAAAATAAAATAGTCCCTCCGTTGCCTTCTGCACAAAACAACAGTGCGAGGTGGTTGCTATGCAACAAAACTAACAGCTAGCGAACATATTAGACAGAGAGCGTTGATCCATTATTTGGCTATTTGTTTACATTCATTTGTATGTTGCCGTTTATTGTGCACCCACTGACAAACTGTCCAGCATCAGTAGAAAGGCTTACGTGGTTATTTGTATAGGTTGAGGTTGTTCTAGGCTGTTGCTTGGCGTGGCGAGAATATTGCTCCACTTTCTCCGGTCCCCGAGATTGGGCTTCCAGTAGCTCTGGAGAGAGCTTTCGCACCTGTGGCCACTAACGCTCATAATTTCTCTGCTTTGTTTCAAGACCCGCATCAGAAAGCTTTTGAATGGTGGTACTTTTCCAGTTGGTCTACCTGCTCTTCACGTAGCTCTGCATGTCGTCGTTTAGGTGCTTTTTTTTTCTGGAAATAGGCACTCCTCAATCCACTCCTCCATAGTAAGACCCCCCCGGAGGTCGGAGTTAATCTTAAATGTTTTTATCTTATGCTTTGTAAGTTTGTTTCGTAACGGAAGAAATTTATATTTATAAAACGGACAAGTCAAATCAAGCAATACGATTGGTTGATAGTGTTTTTGCGGACCTTTTTGATTACAGATTTGAAAACATCGTTGCTTGCTTTAAAAGTAGCACAATTCATTATGTCAAACCTTGGAAAGTATGTAGATATCCCTGCCCTGATGCCAAAGGAACTGCACACTGAATATGTTTTGCCGTCTGATGTCTATGTCTGGACCGCTGCGTAAAAAGGAGGGTTTTTGCCCCGTTACTTCTCCGCTGCTTTCTTGTCCCAGTTTGCTTTTCAGCCCAACTGTATACAGTATTTCTCAGACGCGGAGGGATACTGACTTGTTGTGAAAAGTAACTACAATTCTACCCGTATATGCTCAGCATATCACGGCTAAGAACCAATCAGATTGCTTGATTTGACTTGTCCGTTTTATAATGCAATATGAATCATGGTAATTAAAGTGGGTTTAACTAATGGAAGACCTCCCGCGATCAAATGCTGCTGAATACAGATGGAAAAAACCAATAATTAACTGCCATGATTTGAAAGTTAAAGCTCATTTAGGGAACCATAATATTATAGGAAAGTAAAGTCAGTACACTCGTCAATAGGGAGGGAGAGCGTTTACATTGAGTACACACATCCAGTTCAAACCAATCAATAGGATGACTCATAGGTGCTTCAGTCCTTGAGCTTGCGAAATTAAGTCAAAACTGGTCTGATCTAGTAATTCGAATAACGTTGCAGATCCATTTCCACAGAAAACATTGATGAAATAAATGCAGAGTGTACAACATTTCCAACGCTCCATCTCTGACTCACCTTTTAGTTTCTCAAGGTTCTCTGTTGGTTAGATCACTTTTAACTTTCGATTGCCATAAATCTTTTTCTTACAATTTTCTTTTTGTCTCTCCACCAACAGAAAAGTCTTGCCTCCTTGTGTGCAGAAGCAACAAGGGCTCTGAAGTGCCTCTGTCTCCATCTCTACATCGACGAAACATCAGTCAGATGGTGTTTCACAAGATCAGGAAAGAAGATCTTGAATTTGTAAGCCTGGTTGTTCATATATCTCTGTTTTCCTCTTCTATCCAACAATGCACCATATTGCTATACTGTGTACTATATTATACTATTCTGCGCATTTTACTAACACTAGCTTGGAATTAATCACAATAATCACCTGTTAAAGGTTAACATTAAGAACTGCCTTTATTGATCTTCCCTTCAGATGGAGAGTCTCGGCCAAGGGACATTTACCAAGATATTCAAAGGGGTCCGCAAAGAGGTGGGAGATTATGGACTCGTGCACCAAACTGAAGTTGTCATGAAAGTCCTGGACCAGGCCCACCGAAACTACTCTGAGGTCTGTGGCGTTTTGTTTGCAGCCACCCTTGGTTATTACTGAAAACTAAAATAAATCAAATATATGATTGGTTTGGGCAGATTTAGTTTGCATTGAGGCTGAGAAATATCTGCTTTTTAATTCAAGAATGGGCTCATAATGTTTTTTCTGCAAGTTGTTTAGCATTCAGCCTCTTGGATCAGTTTAGAGCTGAAATTATAAATCGATGAATTTATTTAGCCTGTTTAAATTTACCATAACCAATTAATTGTCATTTTGTCAAACGTTCACTGGATTGAGCCTCCCTAATTTCAGGATTTGTTGGTTTTAATTTTCATATTTAAGAACCCGTTTTTATCATATAGTATGCTGTTGTCTTTTCCACTATTTTCTGACATTTATAGACAACAAATTGATTCCAAAAATCCTCAAAATTCTTAATAACACTGAGTGATAGTTGACTAATTGAATAGCCGTTTTGAAAAGTTGTTCAGAAGTTGATATGAGGTGTCAGCAGTCTGAGTTTGAAAAATCAAACAGGAAATGTCAACATCTTCTTTTATTATAAAAACAATTTGTATTTGTTGTTGGTGTTCCTTTTCTCTTTCATGGGCTCATACATAATTCTTTTTTCTATATTCTCTGTTGTTGTTTTTGTCCTGCAGTCTTTCTTTGAAGCTGCCAGCATGATAAGCCAGTTGTCCCATAAGCACCTGATCCTTAACTATGGTGTCTGTGTCTGCGGAGATGAAAGTAAGCCAGCCTGACACACACACTCTCTCCCTGGTCGAAACACACTGCATGGCCTCATTTTTCCTGAGTCAGAGCGCACAGTAATACCCATTCATTTGATTGACATTGCAAGCCTATAGGACATGATGGTCTAATGATGCTTCGCTATAATTTTGAACAGTCTATAAGTTCAAGGCTCAGAGTAGTGATACAACGATGGGCATGGAGGGCTATTCTAGATTACGATACCCTGCCCAAGAATATTTTACCTGACTTCCTCTCTTTACCTCACACTACTCCTGCTGCTGCTGTATACATCTGTTTGACTTTGATTAAGATGCCGCTGTTTACTTTTTTGAAAGTGGCAAATGGCATTGATTAATTAAAGTTTTTATAGGATTTGTAAAGAACCCAGCATTTCTCAGATTGAGATTGAAATAATTATAGTAACTGAGGTTAAAAGGTCAAAGTTGCATACAATACATGAAATATAAAAATAAATATCATATAGACATCCATCCTGCACCGTGGCATTAGTTGTACATAGTTGTTTAAAAAAAATTGCAAATGGAACAAGACCACTCTCTCTTTATTAGTGTTACTTTGACCCTTTTTCTTTTTTGTCGAGTTTCTGTGTGCACCTTTGGTAACTAAGATGTAATCGACATGCACTGTATTTCCAGTTTAATTACAATAGAATATTTTACCACAACATGTTTCCCTCTTTACTCTTTTTCCAAACTGGAAAGATGAAAAACACTCAGTCGTTAAATATCAGTATTTATGTCAGTGGAATATTATTTTTGAAATTCTCAATTATCCTTAAGATTAGACTTCTTTGATTGACCTCATCAGAAAAAAAAATTCTTTCAGATATCATGGTGCAGGAACTTGTGAAGTTTGGTTCTCTGGACACCTACCTGAAGAAGAACAAGAACTCCATAAACATCCTGTGGAAGCTGGAGGTGGCGAAGCAGCTGGCCTGGGCCATGAACTTCCTGGTAGGACTCTTTGATTTTTTTTTTATTACTGCTGTAGTTTTTATAGCTGCAATATAAAATATATGGCTGCAAAAATAACCTGACTAATAGTTTCATTGGAGTTATTAAGAGACTGATCTGAATCTTTCCCATTTTGAACCTGCAGGAGGAAAAGCATCTTGTCCACGGGAATGTCTGTGCGAAGAATGTTCTACTGATCAGAGAGGAGGACCGGCGGGCTGGGAACCCCCCCTTCATCAAACTGAGTGACCCTGGCATCAGCATCAATGTTCTGCCCAGAGAAAGTGAGTCTATGTCCATCCTTATCCACACTGTAATCAGCAAGAGGCAGCTTTTTAAATGGGTGTTATAACAATGAGTTGGTACCTTCTTCCAATCCAGGTTGCATTGGGTTACTACATTTTGCGTGGTGTTTGCAAACACAGGTAAAATAAGCGTGGTATGCTATTTAAATAAAGAAGAATCGTGTTATTCAATAATAGGAGTATTTCATCCCTGATCTGCAATTCAAAAATTCAAACTGAATCGACCTTGGCTGAACATTTTGAAAACTATGAATTTAACGGTGTGTTAAATGTTTGTGTTTGTGATCAGTCCTGATAGAGAGGATCCCTTGGGTGCCGCCTGAATGTGTGGAGGACCCCGGCAGCCTGAGCCTGGCTGCAGACAAGTGGAGCTTTGGCACCACTCTCTGGGAGATCTGCAGCGGGGGGGAGAAACCGTTAGCAACACTGGACAACTCAAAGGTGGGCCTGGGAAATGTGACCTAAAATATACACTGTATTGAGGTATGAATAGTTAATGAGTATTATACTGTGTATGTCATGTCAAGATTTATTTTCTTCTCTTACTTTAAAAAAAGCTGTGTTAAAATGCAATTGGGGCTGAATTTCTAGATACCTCACAATTGTGCACAAATTCATTAAATCTGTTTGTATTGTTTGAACAAATACAATATGATTAGCGTATGTGTACTTCATATCATAATCTGCATATTGTTCATTATCTATCGCCTCAACCTAATACAAACCCTTCATTTGGTATCACAGAAAACCCTGTTCTACGAGGATCACCACCAGCTCCCTGCTCCAAAGTGGACCGAGCTGGCCAACCTGATCACCAGCTGCATGGACTACGAGCCGGCGTTCAGGCCCACGTTTCGCGCTGTTATCCGTGACCTCCACAGCCTTTTCACACCAGGTTAGTGCTTTCGTCCCTAATGGTGTCACCACAGGGAATCTAGGTCACACCAGGGTGGAATCTCAAAAGCCCCTGCCCACACACACACACACACACACACACACACACACACACACACACACACACACACACACACACACACACACACACACACACACACACACACTTATCAACGTGTCTTGAGGAACATGTCAGTAAAAAGGCTCCTGTCTTCATTAGCTTTCAATTGAAAATAGGTGAGGAATGGAACAGAGAAAGTATTCCAAGGTCAGCATTTTGGGAAGGTTTTCCTACAAAAGTTTAGATATGTAACTTGTTTTAATCTTTGCGTAATTAATTAAGAGATTGGTCCAATACATGAATAGCTTAGCTTGTAGATGTTGATTTACTTCATTTCTGAGCCGTCTGCTTATCTCTTGAATGCACATGGTTTCTGTCTTTGTGTCCCCAGACTATGAGTTGATTGTGGACAGTGACATCGTGCCAAACAGGACGGTGGGCTCCGGCTTGTCCACCGGGGGCTTTGAGAGTCAGGAGCCGGCCCAGTTTGAAGAGAGACACCTCATATTCCTGCAGCAACTGGGCAAGGTATAAAAAACTTTTTAACAACAAATCAACCCAAGGTCAGACTTGTGACCCCCTAGTCCTCTTGTGATCAGTTTTTGTTTTATGTTGTCATGACCTTCTGTCTTAAATTTGAGCTACATGGTTAAGGGATGAGTAATACAACTCTTAATGGAGAATGCACAATGAAAAACATTCTGAAAAACAACATGTCTTTCTCAGTATGGTGTTTAGATGGCGATATGTTTTCTATCTGATATTCTAGTGTTTATTATTTTTAATGTGCATTTTCTCAGAAGGTATTGAGCCCTGAAAGCAGGAACAGTTTGTCCCATTTTTTACATTTTCAGTTAAATTAGGTTGATATTTTTCTTTAAATACAGGGTTTAATTACTGGTATATCTAACATAGGATTCTTCATAATGTAAAAATATCAATCACTTTTTTGTCAATGTGACGTTGCATTTCTTTTAGTTGTATAACAGGGGATGTTCATTATAGTATGAATGTAACACCTAACATGTATTAATGGGCCAACAAATGGCCCAGTGAAGATGGTTTGGATGTGCTTTAATGGTAAGGTAAATCACACACATGAGTAATAAAGGGCAGCTCACTTAAGTTGGTCTTCTTCTTTAAGGGTAACTTTGGCAGCGTGGAGATGTGTCGGTATGACCCGCTTCAGGACAACACCGGAGAAGTCGTGGCCGTGAAGAAACTCCAGCACAGCACTGCAGAACACATACGAGACTTTGAGCGGGAGATCGAGATCCTGAAATCTCTGCAGCATGAGAACATCGTCAAGTACAAAGGAGTCTGCTACAGCGCAGGTACAGGGAGGCATGAGTTATGAAAAATTTACAAAGTTATCTAACTTTCGCCGCACTTTTCTTCACAGGTTGGCCATGTAATAGAATCAGAATCAGCTTATTACAAAGTAGATTTACACATATGTGGAATTTGCTTTGGTATAAATGGTGCATACAAAGAAAGAAGAATATGTAACAAAAAACGATGCTATTATAAAAGCTATTTAAAAAAAAATGTAAGACTATTGTAACAAATAAAAAATTAAATCTACACGAAATATAATTATGTGACAAACTGAGTACAGTAAAATATTTAATAAAATATGACAAATACTATATTCAAAATCTGTGCAGATTTAAAAAGAAGTAGTGTGGAGCAGAAACGTGCAACATGTTGTGCAGGATTTACAATATTAAAAATAAATAAGATATTGTTAGTATGCTGTGCATTCATGTAGTGTATAATGTTTTTCTGGGGTGCATAAAATTCAGTGTCAGTGGGGGTCACGGCCTTGTTAATGATGCCGGTAGCGGAGGGGAAGAAACTTTTCTGGTGGCGAGAGGTTTTGGTCCTGATGGAGGGGAGCGGGGCAAACTGTTGCTTCAAGGGTGGGAGGGGTCGGCCTCTATCTTCCCTGCCCGTCTCAGGGTCCTGGAGGCGTGCAGGTCGTGGAGGGATGGCAGATTACAGCCGATCACCCTCTCTGCAGAGCGGATGACACGCTGCAGCCTGCCCTTATCCTTGTCTGTAGCTATAGCTAATACATCAGCTTGCCTGTATGCTGTTTATTTGTTTTTTACCATTTCAACTGATTAGCAAAAAAATGTGTTTGTTGTCCCATGGTTTTAATAATTGAATCAGTTAAATCTTCGCAAATGTCAAGCCTTTGTGGCTGCTGGGTTTCCTGGGTGAGACAGTTTTGTTTTGGGTTCTTTCAGGACGACGAAATCTCCGTCTCGTCATGGAATATCTGCCCTATGGAAGTCTGCGAGATTACCTCCTGAAAAATAAGGAGAGGATCAACCACAAGAAGCTCGTGCATTACACCTCGCAGATCTGCAAGGTACGTCCCTCTGCTCACTTTGTCCCGTGCTTTATTGCACCACTGACCACTGGAGCTGCAGATGCAAAGCATATTTTTATTTTGTGTTTACAGGGTATGGAGTACCTGTCCAGTAAGCGGTATATCCACAGAGACTTGGCAACCCGAAATATCCTCGTGGAGAGTGAGCTGAGGGTGAAGATCGGAGATTTCGGCCTTACCAAAATTCTGCCTCTGGACAAAGAGTACTACATGGTCAAAGAGCCAGGAGAGAGTCCCATATTTTGGTTTGTATTTTTATATTTACCCATTTTGTTTGAGTGCTTGTACTTAAGAAAATGTGATTTTACTTAGAAAATTAAACATTGTCATAATCCAAGTTAGGAATTCTCATATTCATATGTTGAATATATTTATGAGTTTCCTTTTGAAGTAAAATATTAATAATAATAAACTGTATTTATAGATCACCTTTCATGCTTTGACGCAGCCCAAAGTGCTTTACAGAGTATGAAAGAAAATGACAATAACAAATGAGGAACATAATTAAAAACAAGGTATAAAGAGTTATATCACTGGAACCATAAAACAATAAAAATAATAAAACATGAACAGTGATACTACTAAAAAAGTACAATTGCCCCACATTTTAAGCCAAATTAAAAAGATAGGTATTTAATTTACTTCTAAAAGATCCAATTGAGGTCGCTGTTTTAAGATCCAAAATACCTGTCCTACTGTTGAAATCAATGTGTAAACTCACAAGTTTCTTAAGAGAAAGCAGAACAGAGAGTGACACAGTGTGCTACTCCACAGGTATGCGCCTGAGTCGTTGACAGAGAGCAAGTTCTCTGTGGCGTCAGATGTCTGGAGCTTTGGAGTCGTGCTTTATGAGCTCTTCACCCACAGCGAGAAGAACTCCAGCCCTCCTGCAGTAAGTGTTCAACACACTGACACGCATGCATGCTCACTCAGGCTTCTTCACTGCCTGATCAACTGGTTTATTGTCCCTGCTTCATCCACAAAGTGTAGAAAACAAAGAAATGATGTGCACAGTTGGGAGCCTTTTTCAAACATTCACAGTGCCAAGATTGTTTTAAAGGGGCCCAATAATGCTCTTTTTCAGGTTTGAGATTTGTATTTTGTGACAAACTGTTACTTTGACATGCTTATATGCTTGAATGTTAAAAAAAGTATTTATTTTTTCTCATACTGCCTGTGCTACAACACCTCTTTTCACCCTCTGTCTGAGCCCAGTCTCTGATGTTTTTGGCTGGTCAGCTCTGTTATGATTGGTCAACAGCTTAGAGATGTCCCGCCCCTTAGCGTACAATCACGTAATATGTATTCGAGCCCTGTTACGAGTGTTACGTAGTTTCTGGAAGTGGGGGGGAGGGAATGTGTGGGAGAAAAACTCCCTCTGGAGGGAACTTTGGGATTTGTGCCTTTGCAGACCATTTACATGCACAGAAATCTTTATAACACACTACAGGAAAGGGGAACCCCACAAAAGAATAATAGCAAAGAGGAGCATTGACAACTGCAGAAACCAATTATTGAAGAACCTTATGGTAAAGGGCTTATTTCTGTTTGGAATAGTAACTATAAAGGACAAGCTATAGTTTTAAGCAGGTGTATAAGACACCTGACACTGTTTGCAATTATAATGTTTTATATTTTTGTTTTGCTTCCTTTATTTCACCAATTCACGCACACAAAGTGCAAAGGCAAAAACACATGTTGTATGTTAAAAAAAAAAGATTGATTACTATAAACATAAAAAGGACAAAGATAAGTAATAGTTCAGGCATGAATAAGGAAAAGGTAATAGCTGAAGAAAACGAGGTGAAGGTGCCTCTTAACTGGTACTATGATTTTGAAGCAACTTCAAAATGCCTTTATTTAGAGTGGGAGGATAGTGTGAATAATTTAGAAGGCTCTTAAGACAAATACTCTGATATTTCCCTCAAGAACGTTTGTCAGAAAATATATTCGAAGAGAGACATTTAGGAAACCTGCAGACTAAACATATACAGTGCATAGAACACAAGGAGGAGACCTGCCTGTCTGTCAACTTCCTACAGTGTGGTTTCAGGGTGATAGCCTGACTGCCCGGGGCGTGTTCCTCCTCTACCTGAACGTGTTCTATGTGATAATGATAATAATAAAAATACCATGTATATAGAACACGTTCAGGCCCTTTTCCAGGTGCTGAAAGATGCTTGAGATGTAATAGCTCACAGTCTTTGTGTGCTGTAGATACAGTCTTTCCGCTCTCAGCCAGCTGAGCCAGACGTCCAGTGTGATTCATGCATTAGTAACAACACTTTTGGGAAATCTTAAATATGCACGCTTTTTCACACTGAACTTCACAAAGTGAAGTGACTCCCTTAGTGACGTCATGCTGTATTTCGCAATGTTGACAATCATAACATATCTCTGCCAGGGTTGCTCCACATGTTTTGCTTTGAGTTTCTCTTAATCACAACATGTTTATTACTCAACTATTCATTGCATCACATTTGTCTTTTTACATTTAGAGTCAGTTTTATTATCTGTTCGAATCTAGTTATTTTCTGTGAACCAGATAGATTTTAATATATGTTTACATCATGGCTGTCACTATTCTCCTCTTCAGGTTTTTATGTCCATGATGGGAAATGACAAGCAGGGACAGCTGATCGTCTATCACCTCATCGAGCTCCTCAAGTCAGGCAGCCGGCTGCCTCAACCCCTTGGGTGTCCCGCAGAGGTAAGAGCTGCTATTTTCTTTCTGAAAATATTCAGGTAAAATAAACATAAATAGTTACACTATTTTACCTATATGTTATATATATATGAGTAAATGAGCATATGCATGCACAAGTGCTGTTTTTATCTGTTATTTTTGATACATTTGTTTGTTTAGTTGTTTGAACCTAAATATAAAAGCCTAAACAGGGACCAGGGCTGCAAATTGGCACATGGATATAATATATCATATATATTGAATTGTGTTTTTTTAATGTTAAGGCAAATGCGTAGTATTTTACCAAAATTAAACTATAACCATCTTCTCAAAGCACCTTACACCGTAACAACACGGATAAATGGGCAATGTGTTTAACAAAACACATTCAAACACACATACCGGTTTCAATCCTCAATCATTTCATTTGATAAACAGGCACACTACTTTGGGAAATCGATCATACAGAGGCGTGAAACCAGTTTGCTCCTAATCACACTGGCCCAACCCAATGTCAAATTGTTGTCTGCTCATCTCAAGAACAACTCCCCTGACAGTTCCCTCTCCTCTTGCTCTCTCTCTCAGATACACGAGATCACAGAGGAGTGCTGGGACAACGACCCCAGCCTGCGTCCTTCTTTCAAGGAGCTTGCCCTTCGCATCGACCTGTTCAGGGACAGTAAGGAGTTTTAAACTGACAAATCACCCAAAGTGCCCGCTCCTCTTCAACCGAGTCACTCTTAACATTGTTGCCATGTTTGTGGCAAAGGGACAAGGCCATGATGAGGTCCTCCTCCTGCGGAGTGCCAGTATGTGGCAGAGCAGCTCGTGACTGGAAGAGCTGTGGTTCCAAACTAGGACCAGCTTAAAAACTACTGCCAAGGTGCCTTTAAGTAAGGCCCTCCATCCCCATTTCTAAAGTGGAGTGCCATTGGGGCTTGCAGCAGAATGGAAATGTTCAAAGTACTGTTGAAGGTGATGTTAGTCAGATTAAGTGTTTTTAAAAAAAAAAAGAGTTCAAGAGTTTGTGGAGACTGTGAGTAGACTATTGCCAGGCCTTAAGCTAGAGATGCTTGTGTCAAACAAGTTCTCTCTCTCTGTGTGTGTGTGTGTGTGTGTGTGTGTGTGTGTGTGTGTGTGTGTGTGTGTGTGTGTGTGTGTGTGTGTGTGTGTGTGTGTGTGTGTGTGTGTGTGTGTGTGTGTGTGTGTGTGTGTAAAAGAGAGAGAGTGTATGTGTGTTGTGTCCATATAAACAGCTAGCAGGGCTAGCTCTCGCCGTCCCCCTTTCCCCTCACCTGAAGAGAAATGGTCTAATAAAATCGAGTGTTTTCTATGCATCTGTGTATATACCTACAGTATAATTGTGTACATATGTCCAGAAAATTTTATAATTTTATAAAATGAAATATAGTTAATAATACTATATTTAAGCTCCCAGCAAGATTTCAGTTTAAATGAAGTACAGACAAAGGTGATTTGTGTTTTCATTGTCAGAGGTGGTGTGAAAATAAAAAAACAGATTAATTCAATTCATATATTCGAAGTCAATTCTTGTGACCTACCGCTTTGAAACTCATTTTTTGCAGCATAAATTAATGTTGAATTGCAAAAGTGTATAGTATAAGATTTAAGGGGAAAAAACATGATATCCGTATTTATAGAACGGGTTTGAATGAAGAGATTTTCTTTACGTTTATCGATACACATGCAGATTCTAAAGCATTCATTTAGTACCACACACATTTTAATGTAATCTAGTAAATTGAGTGTGGCATCTTAAAAAGTCTGCAAACTGTATTACATTACATTATATTAAGCATTCCAAAAGCGTTTGATTTATTTCAGGTGAAACAAATGTGTGTAACTTCAGCTGTAGTCCGCAAACACCATAGTTCAGCATGTACTAACCACATCTCATGATGTACCTGCTTTAACAGAGACGTGAGGTTAAAAGGTGCACTTGGAAGGATTTCAATCAAATGTCCCGATAACCTTTAGAGTTTAACTTAAATGTACCTGAGGTGCATTTTGGTTTACAGAATTTTGAGAAGTTACATTTTTAAATAATATAAAAGACATGTCCCTATTGTACAAGGGGTGGCCTATTATCCTCCTAAGATTATCATTATGTAAAATAAGAAAAATGTCTAAATATATTTCCCCAAATGTTTATTGTCAAAAAAAGTAGCCAATGGTAATTTGAAACATTTCATAAAGAACAATACATCTAATAAGATATTTCAGTGTCTGGATCATCATGTAACTAAGATTTAGGGTTAAATATGACAAGCTTCAAAAAAGTAAAACTCAGAACTGTCCAAAGTGTGTGGGATATTTCACAAAAAGCTTGAGAAATATCAATGTCTGTAAACTTAGTGAACGGATGATTAGCATTATTTAAATGTACAAAGGCATTCTTCATTAGCCTTGTTTGAAATAATGTTAATGTAATACTATTTACTGTAGCCAGGTCTTTCTCCGATGTGTGTTTTTAAATTCAGACTCAAGAAAATGATCCCTCTGAGCAGTCCAGCATATACATTTGTAGACTTTTTCTTGAAAACCGGATGTTGCGTACGCTGCGCATTAACTGCAGCTTCTTCTAAATCGGTGACATTTCACCGGTGCACGTAGAGTCCGTTAATTCACTTATAGCTTACAGCTGTGTGAACGAGTCGAGTCCCCACCATGGACGAAACGGGACCGTGCATGGACTTAGAAAAAGTTGAAGAAAAGGGGAAATAATAACTAAAACATCATCAGTTTTACATTCGCCTGGGTGATGTTCTAACCATAGACTGTATAGGTTCTAACGGGCTTACCTTAAACTTCAGAATAAGAGCGAAGTGACATTTTAAAGTCAGCTGAGTTTGAACTCTTCACGGTGCTGGACTCGTGTTTGAAGCTGCAACATGCTGAGGATGCCAGCAGTGGAACTGTAGCAAGGGGAAACGGTGAGTAGACATTTAAATATCCTTTGTTTGATAATTTGTGCGTTATTTGTGAGCCAAGAATAGTTTAACTTGGAAGAAAATGCAAAAAGGAAAAGATAAATTCCTAAAAAATACGAATTATTATGATACCAACTGTGTGTTTAATTGCACGGACACTTTGGTGTGTGTGTGTGTGTGTGTGTGTGTGTGTGTGTGTGTGTGTGTGTGTGTGTGTGTGTGTGTGTGTGTGTGTGTGTGTGTGAATACTGAAACGCCAAATACTTCTATTTACTGTACTTATCTTACAGCTAGTGGCATGCGACTAGTTCCCAACACATGTGGTTTGGGGCCTCATACGTTGAAGTATGACCCAGGTAGTTTCATTTAAACTTTTGTTAGCAATCTAATATTGATAAATACTGTATGACAACGTATGGGACATTTTACTAACTGACCGGTTCTTCTACTTTTAGTACCTTGAGGGTTTTGCTTCTAATTTGAATTGAGAACAAAATAAACGGGTGTTTAACAGGTCCTATGTTCAATATGCTTGAGAATTACGAACTGCTGCTAGTTTTTGTATCTATGAATGTTTTGCATGCCCATTTACATCACCGAACCCTTAGGTTTATCTGATTGTTGGACTACAACCGTTCAGCACAGACAGCAGAGCGGCCTGCAGAGAGGAGCTGAAGATGAACTCCAGGAGACCTCCTGACGGGGGGTACGGCTGGGTTGTGGTCATGTCTGCCTTTTTTATCATGGGCCTCACTGCTGCCGTTCTCAAGAACTTCGGCCTCTTCTTCCTCGACATCCAGAGTCACTTTCAAGTCATGACCAGCACTACCTCATGGGTCACCTCCACTACGATCGGCATGTTTCACCTAGGAGGTAAAGACATGGCTCTCAGTCTTTAGTTGTTTCTAAATCGAGATTGTTCTTATAGTAATGTTTTTAATTTCCTTCTCAGCTCCATTGGCCAGTGTGCTTACCCTACGTTTTTCTCAGAGGGTGGTCATCATACTAGGAGGTCTGCTGTCAGCCTCTGGAATGTTGCTGGCCTCTCTGGACCTCAGTCTGCCGTGGCTCTACCTCACCATGGGCGTCATGCAAGGTAACACACTCGAAGCATTTCCTCTCTTTTCACGTACTTTGTTTGGTCAGTTTTAGTCAGGGGAACATCAAACTTAAAGGTCCCCTATTATACTGTTTTTCATCCATATATTATAGGTCTCAGATTGTAGTGGAGAATTAGAGATAACTCAGTGTTGGCACTAGTTTTTTGTCTATCACTAGGTTCACCCAGGTGTGTCGGCCAGAACACCACTTAAGTCCAAAGGTCCAGAATAGAGGAAATGAGGAGCTAAGATGAGGCTTGACTTCTTTACTTATTTAGGCAGAGATACAGATATTTGTCCGTGTGTGGTTTTTCCTACAAGGGAAAATAAACAAAATACAATCAATATAACTTATGCATACATAAATGATATACATAATAATGCCAAACCCTATAGAAATAATAATCTAGACGAGCTATAATACAACATGTCTCCCTTCTCTTATCATCATAAACACATTAACATATAATGTCAAACAGTCTTTACCAGGCAACACAGAGATTCAAAGTTAAGCTACAGCTAATGAATAACGTTCCACTTCCGGTTGGCGGGAAGCGGCAGCCGATGCTCTTATTGTGAAACGCTACAGACATGCTACTTCCAGTAGCCGAGTAGCGGAGCAATAAATGAACTGTTAACACATAATATCTCACCTTTAACGCCACATAAACATTTATCCACATAAACTACATTACATTACATTGCATTTAGCTGACGCTTTTATCCAAAGCGACTTACAATAAGTGC
>NW_011369219.1:345344-363324 GCF_000735185.1 Notothenia coriiceps | reverse complement strand
ATCTATCTATGTATGTATGTATGTATGTATGTATGTATGTATGTATGTATGTATGTATGTATGTATGTATGTATGTATGTATGTATGTATGTATGTGTGTGTGTGTGTGTGTGTGTGTGTATGTATGTATGTATGTATGTACACACATAGCGTTCAACCATTCATTGGTAATGCTGATTAGGCTACACTTATTTACACTCGCAACGATATAAACGCTTACGAGTCTAACCCATGATAGTCGTTTATCCTATGAATGCAGCATTGACTTGTCACATGTGTTTGCTTAATGTCCGTGAATGTACCATGGGCTAAAGAGGGGACATTGAAATAAAAACTATTTAGCATGTTGTTTTAAATCATTTTAGTTACTGATGGTTATTTACACAGTAAAGCCCAGTTTCTCTATAGCTAATTGGGTTTACATCTCATAGTTTGTTTACAGGTGCCCGTTTAACTCGGGACATCTCACAACATAGTCTCATGTTAATGAGGGTACAACTGGTAACCAACAACCTTACATAAAGGCATATTTTTCTTTTGAAAGTGACCTGATAGATTATTTCAGAATGTTCCCACATGTAAATAAGTTATTTGAACACTGTGTCCATTTTGTATTATGTTACCCCATCTCAATGATTAGTTTTTCATCAGCTGTAACAAAGGGACATGCTGTGATTATCTACTGGGGACACTGCTGAATACACAAACATAGCACATCTCTCTACATCACAGTGACATAAATGCATGTTGTTCAAAATGGCTCATCACTGTTCACAGCCTTTTGGCCTTTTACTCCCGCCCCCATCACCCGTCCCTGTGTGTGCAGGACTACAAGTTGAATTTTGGCCTGTACAATAAATATGTGGACAACATTTGGCACGGTGGAGTGGCCACCATTGAGTCCTGTCAAGGGGCTGAGGTGTGGGGGGTCATTTGGACTTTGAGCAACGAAAACCTCCCGAGCCTGGACAAGTGAGACACTCATTAACCCAGCCTTTTTTTCAGTTCATTGTATTGTTGTTAACTAACTACAGTCTGGTTGTTCTCTTTATGTCCTCAGTCAGGAAGGGGTGAATGAAAGCTATTACTCTCCTCTTGAACTTTCATTAGAGACTGACAAAGGACTCCTACTGTGCAGGACTTATCAGATGAACAATTTCCACGCCTGCCCTCCCTCGCCTCAGTACAAACAGGTGTGTGCATGCAAACACAACCATTGCCCAATACAACACACTAACACAATCATTTTCATATCAATTACTCACTTTGAATTCTTGAAGAAAGTTTTTTTTTATCTCATGCCTCCGGGGTGAACAAATGATCAATTTGGGGCTGTGTTTAACATCTGAGAAACTATATTATAACATCTGTTTCTCACACAACAATGCAGTATAATCTGAATCTCATTTATTCAGGGGAACGCTCAATACTTCCCAAAGAAGATTTTTTACGAAAACCTTTCTAAATATTAAACTTCTTCATAAACATTAGGCTACATGCAGGGATAAGTTGCCTTAGTTGGATGGTTTTTTTTATTAAATGGTTTGAGCGAAATTAGTATATGACTGGCCCCCCATTTTTTAAGTGTCCTTTGTTTACCATGGAAATATGTACCAACAACAGTTTACTTTAAAAATGCAAAGTGACACGGGGTGAGTAATTGATTTACAAGAAAAGGCCATTTTGGTGAAGTATTCCTTTTAAGCTACAACAGCAATGAGTGACACATTCCAATTGACTTAGTGCAATGTTTTGTGACTAAATTCACATGTGTAACAGAGTGTGTCTCTGCATGTGTTTCTTATCAGGTGGTGTAGTGGAGAGTTAGAGATAACTCAGTGTTGGCACTAGTTTTGTGTCTATCACTAGGTTCACCCAGGTGTGTCGGCCAGAACACCACTTTAGGCCAAAGGTCCAGAATAGAGGAAATGAGGAACTAAGATGAGGCTTGACTTCTTTACTTATTTAGGCAGACATACAGATATTTGTCTGTGTGGTTTTTCCTACAAGGGAAATAAACAAAANCAACAAGAAGTTATTAAACCCTCCAACAGGATGTTATTACATTCTCCAGTTATCAAACCCTTGAAAAGGAAGTTTGTGTGTGTGTGTGTGTGTCTGTCTGTCTGTCTGTCTCTGTGTGTCTGTGTGTCTGTCTGTCNTGGATAAAAGCGTACAGCTAAATGCAATGTAATGTAATGTAGTTATGTAGGATAATGTTTATGTGGCGTTAAAGGTGAGATATTATGTGTTAACAGTTCTGAACTGTTAACACATAATATCTCACCTTTAACGCCACATAAACATTATCCTACATAACTACATTACATTACATTGCATTTAGCTGTACGCTTTTATCCAAAGCGACTTACAATAAGTGCGTTCGACCAACAAAGTACAAACTTGAAGAAAACAGAATCATATAAGTACATCAGGTTTCATAGAGCTAAAACATTTCAAGTGCTACTCAACTGGCTTTAGATAAGACAGTCCTTTATTAGTATACAAGTGCTTTGTTAATAGTTCCATCGCTCGAAGTGGAGTCGAAAGAGATGAGTTTTCAGTCTGCGCCGGAAGATGTGTAAGCTTTCTGCTGTCCTGATGTCAATGGGGAGCTCATTCCACCATTTTGGAGTCAGGATAGCAAACCCAGGTGTTTTTGCTGATGGGAACTTGAGTCCCCCTCGCAGAGCGGAGTGCACGTGCTGGGGTGTATGGTTTAACCATGTCCTGGATGTAGGAAGGGCCAGATCCATTCGCAGCAGGGTACGCAAGTACCATTGTCTTGAAGTGGATTCTAGCAGTTACCGGAAGCCAGTGAAGGGAGCGGAGGAGCGGCGTGGTGTGGGAGAATTTAGGAAGGTTGAAGACCAGACAAGCCGCTGCATTCTGGATGAGCTGCAGAGGTCGGATGGCACAATGGCACATGCAGGTAGACCAGCCAGGAGGGAGTTGCAGTAGTCTAGGCGTGAGATGACGAAAGCCTGGACCAGAACCTCCGTCGCTTTCTGGGTCAGCTGGGGACGTATTCTCCTGATGTTGTAAAGAGTGTATCTGCAGCAGCGGGTTGTAGCAGCCTATCCTATTACATTAATAATAGATCTGTGCCACTCAACACGGTGTATACACCCCTAACTTTGAGACAGGAGTGCCGACTCACTTGACAAGTGACTTAATGAGCAGCCAAAATAAACATGCACGCAGCATGCACCGATCACATGAGCATGGAGACTCTGCATTAAGCCACATCGGCACAGAAGTTATCACAATAATAATGTCGTGTAGAACAACATAACAAGCTGCACTGTGGACAAACACTCACGTTCATTTACGCACACAATACGAAGCTTAAGATGGCATAACTTTTCTGCAACTACTGACGCACATTACCCTCTGATGTGTGACGTCACCCAAAACACGTGGGTTAGCCCCTCCCCACTATGAAGGCACATATATATATATATATCAATAACTTTGGGGCGTTTTCTACAGGTGGTGTGTTTGGGAGCCGAACAGAACGGACTCCCGGTGGATTACCTGAAGAGGCTGCAGGCCATTGAAACCAACAACTACAGCGGCCCCTCCTTACTTGATCAAATCACAACAGTCACAAAGTAAAGATTGAACATTAACATTCTTAAAATTTGGATCAGTTTACAAATCTTCATCATGTTTGTAGCAGAATTGAAAACAAGATAAAGTACAGAATATATTTTAGGTTCCTAACTTCTCTTACTAGAAGTTTCTGGAGCTTTTGACCTGTATTTCCCAGTCTTTATTATTACCATAACCATGTAATTAATAATGATATCATATAAATGAAGGATTATAAAGGTATGACATTGCAAAAACTGTGGGATTTAATTAACCGACTGTGGAAAAAGTTAGTAACTGCACCCTGAGGTTTAGGAACTAATATTTCTAAGGTCAAAACTGAATCAGATATGAAAATTAATCAGCACCACAATGTGTCCAGAAGGTGGTGATGTATTCACTCTAGTATCCTTATCTTTTATTTCCAGCTGCTGTTTTTAAACAATTACTGTATTTTATTCAATCACAATGGAAGATAACATGTACGAAACTGTGGAAATTGGTTATATTTCAGGATTACTCAGGGTAATATTAAACACTGAGTAACAAACACCCTTGAGACTCTCTCGTCATCCATTTTCTGTTATTCTCCTTTTGATGATCAAGGCATTGAGACGTTTTTAATTATATTCAAGGCCATTCATACACGTTCAAACTTGTTGAATTAAACACTGTTAAATTCAAAATAGGTTTTATTATAAAATAAAAATAAAAAACAATTCTCTGAATCATTTACGCAAAATGATTCCACTTTATTTGTTACAACACAGTGGTCACTCTTGAACATAATGATAATTTGTAACTCTCCCAACATTTTAGAGCCTCTAGGAATTATAGAAAATACACATGTAGTACAAAAAAAAAACACTGTCAGGAGAACAGAAGATATATGGTGAACACCAACTAGCTTGTTTTATATTTCTAGGTAAATATTCCACACGTCTATGCAAGTATGTAGAATACACAATGGCACACATCTTAATTTCCTCTGACAATCAAACATAGGCCCATGCAAGTGAAATGTCCAGAGTTGTATAATAACCAAGAGTTTTACTGAGAACGTTTTCGAGAATTGGGTTTCAAAACTGCCATCTGCAGGAGTTGGTGAGCAAGAAACAATAGTGGGATGTGCAGTGAACGAACATGGGAAAAAAACAAAATGCACATAACACAAATAGGTCAAAATATGTTTTTTGAAAAAGGGTATAGTATAAAGTATAAACCAAGTCCTCTTAAAAGTGTCTGCACTTAAGTCTTGTTTTAAGCAGACAAGCAATGGTGGAATTGAAACACAATTTTATACAAATGGGCATAAATAAAAAGGTGCCAATAAAAGCAGCTATCAGGAAAAAATCAGTGCTCAACTTGAAGTCAGTAGCCATTGTTGAACAGATTGTAACCAGCTGAATACTGCTGCAGCACAACAGTTTGACACCATTTTATCCCGGACAACTCATCTGTATGGTTATATTCTCTGCCTCTATGATGAAATTGGGATATGGACCACTGACGACATACTGAAGTCAAACAAAGCTCTACTAATGTGGGCTACATTAAGAGACGGCCCTCACTGACAGGTTACGTGTTTGTTAGATAATACATTATGTGCACTGTATGTTGAGTTTCTCTAGTGACTGTCAACACAATAGGCCATCTTTAAATTATTCTGTAATTTATTATTAAGGGAAATCTGCATTAGCTGTGTTTTACATTTCCATTGGCTCCACCTCCGGTAACATATCAGTAGCTTTCTCCTTTCCACTTTCAACCATCGCCTCCGGTCCATCTTCACTGTTTTCCATCTGCTCTGTTGAATCAGTGGGCGGCCGCTTTGCTGTTTCGGCGTGTGGTTGCTCTGTGGTCTCTGCCGGCTGCTGTTTGGGGATCAGGAGATTGTGCTTGGTTTTTCTCAGCTCCGTCATGTTGAATCCGAGGAAAATGGCCGCCGTGTTCTTCTTGAGGTTCTTCATGCACTTGCTGCGCCTCTTGCTGAAGCAGGCCGCCAGCTCTGGCTTGCTGATGGACAGCCTCTTGCACAGCTCTTCGCTCTCCGTTTTGGACGCGTAGGGGTTCACGTTGAAGTACTTCCCAATGAAGTCTTTGCGCTCCTCACTGTCACGGCGGTCGGTGGCGGTGGGCTCCAACACCAGCTTCACTGTGGGGTCAATCTTAATCACAGGCTCAGGCGGGGGCAGCAACCTGTCCTGCTCTTGTTTCCTTCGCATGGCTGCCCTTTGTTCCCGCTCTCGTTTGTTGGTCTCCATGACCTCCCTCCATGCCGTCTCCAGCCTCTTCTTAGACTGCAGCTCTGCCTCCGTCTCTGGGTGCTCCGGGGCAGCGGGGGCAGCAGGGGCAGCGGGGGCAGGGCGGACAGCCTGAATCACACGGGCTGGAGCTATACTCTTCGTCATAGTCATCCCTTGTGGCATTTGCAGAAAGTAAACCGGATGACTGAGCTGCTGGACTTGTTTGGGCGGCTGCGATGGAGCTGCTGCGGGTTTAGGTGGCTGCGGTTGTTTTGGTGAACAACGGCACCGCTGAATGTGAAGCATCACCGCCTGCTGGGTCACCTTCCCCGTATACACACCGTTGCAGTATATGCATTTGAAAGCCTCCGTCTTTAGGATGGCATGAATGGTTGGGGCTACCAAGTGTTTTTGCTTTAGGTGCTGAAGGTGATCGGATTCATTCTGAAACTTTTCGTCGCAGAAGGGACAATACGAGCTGTTGATTTTCGCAGGTGCCGAGCAGATTTCCGGCTGGCTGCTCGGCTGCAACTTGAAGAAGATAAGGTCGAGGGAACTTGTGACGAGGGCTAGATTCACCTCGGTGTCTCCTAGCACCTCTCTAGGCGCTGTGGTGTTGACATCAAAGTAGGGGAACAGGATTCCTCCAACACCTTTAGAGTAGACTCTGTACTTCTGCCTCAGGAAATCACAGTATGCCTTGCCGGTGGGATTGTGCTGCTTCACATGCTCAGTGAGCTGTTTGATTGAAAAGAACAAAGCGGAGCAGTACAAACAGTTCAGTCCATGCAGCAGGTGTTGGAAGACGCTTTTTTCTGATAGCAGAATTTTGCACGTTAGACATTTGACAGTTTTGTCAGGCATTTTCTTCAAGAACGCTGCACGTGCCGCCACACTTTCTGACTTGATGGCTGGGGCGGATTTAGTCGTGTGGGCGACCTCTGTATGCATATCAAAGACGTTGGAGGGGAAGAGTTCGTTGCAGAGTGGACAGGTGATCCATTTCTTGGTTTGTGGTATGGAGTTTTTCGCTTGCTCAACAGCCTTGGCGGGGGTGCTTGTGCTCTGAGAGGCAGGCTTTGCTACCTGCATGGGAGCAAAAGTATACGTGGGCATGCCGTTCATTTTGTTGCCAGTCGGGATAAGGTGACTCAGCAGGGACTCTGACGTCAGCATGGTGCCTTGCAGGGTCACTTGGTTTGTGGGTGTGTTTTGTGTCACCAGAGCAGGCTGAGTTCCAGTCTGAGCTGCCACGTTGGACTGCGGTCCGGACTGGATAAAGATTTGCTGCGTTTGTGCGTTCTGTTTCAGTGGAGCAGGAGCTATAGCCATGTTAGACATTGCTGGAAGATTGACCATATTGGATCCTTGGGGCAAAGCACTTCGGAGGGATATCGTGGCACCAGGCTGGAGCAACCCTTTAGCTTCAGCGCTAGCTAGCTGCACTAGAGCCGATGCTTGAGGGGGAAGAAAAGCTTGGTTTGTTCCAGGGGCGCAGATCAGAGTGCCGTTGTTTGCAGCTGCTTGTAACTGCTGTAATGTCATCACCGTCCTGCCAGGTTGGCCGTTACTTGGGATAATCAAATTATTTTTGAACATTTGAGGTGGCTGCTGTGGTTTAGGAGCAATGTTTGGGAATGTCACAAACATGCCATTCCCGTTAGGCGTTGCTTTGGTGCTGCTGACCGTCTTGTTCTCATGAATCAGAGCCTGCACCTGTGTGCTGACTGAATGGTGCGCTGGCTCGACCAGCATGTGATGCAACATTTGGTCAAGGTTTCCAGTATTCACTTTGCACACCTTGCAGCAGTAGACCTTTATATGACTAGCCCCATTAGGGTGTAATCTGTAACCGATATACTGTTCGGACAATTTGTCCAGGTGCTTGAGAATGACGTGCTTCTTCATCGTAAATATGGAGGAGCCTGGCCATCCACATCTGCGACAATAATAGCGCTCATTTCCATGTTTGGCAGCAGGAGGGGCCTCCTTCAGCGCTTTTATACAGCTGGAATGGAAGTACTGCATGTGTCTCATGACTACCTGGGGGTGTGCGATGAAGATGCACTTGGAACAAGGTGCCAGCGTGCAAAAGGACTGCAGATATACATGGCAGCGACTGATGTGGCTCCTGAAGTTGTAGAGGTTTCGTGACGAGTACTTGCATACGCTACAGCACATAGTTTGAGATCGATAAGGCCACTGAATAAAAAAGAAATGAACAGTTAAAATGTGCGCAGTGTATCCCAAGCGTTCATAACATTTATATTGCGCTACACAACAAAGCAAAAGACTACGCTCCTCTTTCATAGGACAACATGATTCTCAACAGGTATGGGTTCACTAACAAGTCAGTATTTAATAATCAGCCTAGTTAACAATCATCCAAACGTGTCATATTCACCTTTTTCTGTCGTTTAAGATTGTATCCGTCTGTGACATCAAGCCAATCAGTTTCCTGATAGACCTCCTCCTCATCCGAGTCTCTCTCAGTGTTTTCATCGAGATCCTGCACAGCAAGAACACGCAAAAAAATGTTAATGTAAAATAAGTCTATTCAAAGTCATACATGGGAAGCCGTTGTAAAATAAACAACGCCATGCGGTTTAAACAATAGCAAGGCATCATAAAATGAATCACTCACCAATATTTCAACAATAATTGTTGCACCATTTTACTTTTGTAATCCTTTGCTGAGTTAGCAGTATTTGTTCCCATCTTCAATTTGTATTTATATCATCCATAGTAATCATTTTAGCTGCACCGTTTCCCTTTTTGAGAAGGCTCTTATAGTCACAATACCTGCACTGTAAATGACCTTATGTTTGCATTACTGCAATATTTTGTATTATTACCCCTTATTAGCACATAGTCTATTGTCACAGCTCTCTAAGGTAGTTGTGTTAGTGACTAGACATTCACTTTATTGCTTTTGTTTTTATTATGATGTTTCTACTCTTGTGTGTTTACATTTCCCTCAGGATCAGTGGCATATACAGGACTGTCTCAGAAAATTAGAATATTGTGATAAAGTTCTTTATTTTCTGTAATGCAATTAAAAAAACAAAAATGTCATACATTCTGGATTCATTACAAATCAACTGAAATATTGCAAGCCTTTTATTATTTTAATATTGCTGATTATGGCATACAGCTTAAGAAAACTCAAATATCCTATCTCTAAATATTAGAATATCATGAAAAAGTATACTAGTAGGGTGTTCAACGAATCACTTGAATCGTCTAATTAACTCGAAACACCTGCAAGGGTTTCCTGAGCCTTGAAAAACACTCAGCTTGGTTCAGTAAACTAAATCACAAGTATGGGGAAGACTGCTGATCTGACTGCTGTCCAGAGGACCGTCATTGACACCCTCCATCAGGAGGGTAAGACACAAAAAGAAATTTCTCAAAGAGCAAGCTGTTCGCAGAGTACAGTTTCAAAGCACATCCACAAAAAGTCTGTTGGAAGGGGGAAATGTGGCAGGAAACGCTGCACAACCAAGAGAGATGACCGCAGCCTTAACAGCATTGTGAAGAAGAGTCGCACAGGGGATAGGGGGGAGCTTCAAAGACAGTGGACTGAAGCTGGAGTCCAGGTATCAAAGTCACTGTTCACAGAGGGGTCCGGAAATGGGCTACAATAGCCGTATTCCCATGGTCAAGCCACTTTTCTTGAACTCAAAGACAACGGAAAGAGGCGTCTACTTGGGCTAAGAAAAGAAGCACGACAGTGTGCACAGTGCTCCAAAGTCCTCTTTTCAGACGAAGCACAGTTTTGTATTTCATTTGGAAGTAGCGCCAGAGTCTGGAGAAAGGCTGGAGAGGAGCAAAGCCAGGGCGTGACAGGACCCCACAGTCAGCGTTGTGTTTTGGGGAGCCATGTCAGCTGCTGGTGTTGGGTCCACTGTGTTTATCAAGCCCAGATAAATGCAGCGTGTGTCCAAGAGATTTTTAGAGCACGACATGCTTTGCCGTCTCTGAAAAGCTCTATGGAAGATGAGGAATTCATTTTCCAGCATGATCTGGCCCTGCCCACAGTGCCAAAACCACCAGTAACTGGTGTACTGACCATGGCATTACTGTCTCGATTGGCCTGCAAATTCCCCCTGACCTGAAGCCCCATAGGAGCATATGTGTGGTATTGTGAAGTAGAAGCTGAAAGGACAGCCAGACCCAACCAATGCTAATGAGCTAAGGCCGCTATTGACGCATCCTGCATCCTACACCTCAGCAATGCCACAGGCTGATGCCTCCATGCACGGCCGCATTGATGCAGTAATCCGCTGCAAAAGGGATTTCCCAACCAAGATACTGAGTGCGGCAGTAAAACAGTTCAAATGAGTGATGTTTTGCTTTATCTGTTTACTTGGTCTGGGGGAACTTGCTAATGGTTTGAATAGGATTTTTGTGAGCCATAATCAGCAATACTTAAAATACATAAAGGCTTGAATATTTCAGTTGATTTGTAATGAATCCAGAAGTATGACATGTTGTTTTTTAATTGCATTACAGAAAAATAAAAAGAACTTTATCACAATATTCTAATTTTCTGAGACAGTCCTGTATATATATATAATTGCAAGGTTATAATGCGTATCCTAAACGANTATCCCAATTACAAGCAACGACACAACTACCATTATACCAATTACAAGCAACGACACAACTACCATTGCGGCGATTACAAGCAACGACACAACTACCATTATACCAATTACAAGCAACGACACAACTACCATTATACCAATTACAAGCAACGACACAACTACCATTGCGGCGATTACAAGCAACGACACAACTACCATTGTGCCAATTACAAGCAACGACACAACTACCATTATACCAATTACAAGCAACGACACAACTACCATTGCGGCGATTACAACCGGAGACATGACTACAAATCCGCCAATCACAAGCAATAACACAACTACAAACACGCCAATTATGAACAACGACACAACTACCATTATGCCAATTACAAGCGACGACACTACTACCAATATGCCAATTACAAGCAGTGACACAACTACAATTATGCCGATTACAATCAACGACACAACTACAATTATGCCGATTACAATCAACGACACAACTACCATTGCGTCGATTACAATCAACGACACAACTGCAATCACAAAGACTACACAGTCCAGCCACAGTACAACTTTCATTACAACTACAACACAGCAGAGCAACATCACAACAACTCCAGCAACCACACAAACAAGCAAAAGCACAGCAAGTACTCCTACAGAAGCTTCAGAAAGCTCGACAGCTGTGCTGACTACAGCAACACTAACAAACTCTACTAACACCTCTCCTGAGACTCCTGTGATGACCACCACACTCTCACCCACCCCTTTCACCACAAACCCAAACCTAACAGCCGGACCCCAACCCTCTTCACCTACCTCCATCACCACCTCCAGCTCTCTCCCTACTTCCCCAAGCAGTAGCACTGCAGCCCCCACTGGAAATACTACCACCCTTAGTCCCTCAGCAACAAACCCAGGAGGTAGGAACAACAACATGATGAGTGTTGATTTGTGTTATTTCATTCTTACAAAGTAAACTTTGTAAAATGCAGTAGTAGGAATTCAGCAAAGACCAGGAGTTAGGCTGCATATTTCATCAGTTTGCCAGGTTTTCAGGTCTCTCAATGCAGATTTTTGAATGAAACAGCGATTTAACCTTTATCTTTAAACACATTTCCTATAGGCCTAGTTGATAAGGCTAATGTCTCATTTACACTGAAGGATTCAGCTCAACTCCATTTGCTGCTGCTCAAAAGTATTCAATGATAGCATTGTGATGCTAATGAGGTTTTTTATCATGTTCACCATTTTAATTTAGCATGCTAACTTTTGCTAACTAGCTCGGTTGGATATTCTCTTATCTGTATCCTTTAACTGATTTTCACATATTTTTGAATGTTACAGTGACGATATATACCACTATGACTCAATCACCTGAACCATCAGTTGGTGATGCATCAGCTTCATCCACCACCCTCCCAACCCCCACCTCCACCATCAGTACAGGCACCATCATCACTTACACCACCCTGCGACCAACAGAAGTCACTACCACTAACTCCACCACAGCAGCCCCACCCACCCCTCCAGTCATAGGTTAGTATCTTCCAAAAGTTCCTGGTGATGCAGAACTTCATCAATTACCTCACTAACCAAATGTATTCTATTTCTTGGTTGGAATTAAATCCTGCATACACAAGCATACAAATTGATGAGGTGATTGTTTCAATGTTTTGTTGCTAAAGCGGTTTAAATGAGAAAAAAACTTTTGCTGATTTGTTTCATTCAATAATTATAAGGCTATAATCAATATCATAAAAACAACTATTTCAATGTTATGTAAATTCTTCAAGTTATTTCAGGTTAAACAAACTCAGTTCACATAAGAAAAAAATCTGATGGCTAGTTTTTAACAAACCATTTTTCTCCATTAGTGTGTCCTTCCGTCCCATGCCCACTTGAAAGCGTTTGTCTAAATGGCACTTGTCAGTGTCTCTCTGGTAGCTTCCTGGTAAATGGCCGCTGTGCACAAGGTAAGAACATAATAACATTTATTGTCTGGTCAGATGAGAAATGCCTAAAATACAAATCATTACAGGCTGTTGGTGGTGAAGCTTCCACCTTATTTTCTCCTCTCCTCTTCATTCAGCCCAAGTTTTCTCAGGCAAGCTTCATCTCACCTCCTTGACATTTAAAAATGAAATGAGCAACAGGTCCTCTGTAATATTCCACGAGACGGCGTCTCAGATCTCAGCAACGGTAGGTTGGGATCCCACAAAAGCATTTAGAATTTATTTGACACATTATTTACAGTACTTTAACCACATGCTTTTTCGGTTGCACAGCTCAGAAATGCCCTGAAGAATCAGCCGGGGTATAAACAGTCTGATGTTGTGCAGCTTAAGTAAGTATTTTTTTCATCTCCAACTGCTAAATATTATATGCCATATTAAAAAAAAATAGTTTAACATATTTTGATGCATTTCTATATTCTTTTAGACCAGGAAGTGTGCAGGCAATTGTTAATAACATCTTTGAAAACACCAACACCACTCAAAAGTCTGTTGATCAGGCCATTCAAGAGGCTATTATAGCCAATCCAGAAAATACATTATTGGCTAATGCTACGTTTATAGGTAAGTAGTGCTAGTAACAGGCTACATTAATTAAAGAAGAGAAGAAAGGTATTTCTCTTACATTTGTTTAAAATCTTCTGTTTTAGGTACAAACCTGTGTGTGCAGGAACCCTTACCCTGTGAGGTCTCAACTACAATGTGCACAAATACAAACGGCCGGCCTCTGTGTTCCTGCAGAGAGGGCTACATCTCTATCCTGTACTCAAACAGCAGCTGTAAAGGTCAAAGCAACTACTAAATATGCTTTATTCTCATATTGACTAGTGTTAGGTTTCAGTAAGTAAACTACAACATACTTTAGCATTTATGTTGTCATGTTAAAAAAAGGTACACTTTACAATGTGCTGCTACATTATGGATTATTAAAGCCTCATGTAAAAACAAAAAATTGTTTAGGTAAGAGTGCTTCCTGGATCCAAATAGAGCTGAAGTGAAGTCTTAAAAACTGCGCTTCAGTTTAGAAAACTGTAACAGAGCCTTCTTATCCTCAGTGAAGTACTTGTGTGTGAGAATGAGAGGGAGAAACAACAGGGAGCCAGACTTAGAGACAAGGTCAAGAGTGGTAGTCTTTTCTCTATGTCGACCCTTGACCCTTACTTTATTTATCTCTCTAATTTACTTCTTTTTAATAGGGGGTTGTTTCCCAGGAAACACATTGAAGAATCACATCTTTCTCTGTCTTTTTCTTTTGAGGGTTGTGACTAAGGAGATGAGCTCTAGGCATAGTAAAAGAACAACAAATGCTGCATGCATTTTCTTTCCCAGCAAAGACATAATGTACCATTATGTGCTTATTTAAAATGGTCCATGAAGAGGCTTTTATTATGCTTATGCTTTCATTGCGTGTGCAGCCTGCCGTACTGTACATCTCCTTCTACCGTGACTCTGAGTGGGAAACTGTATCTTGTTATGTTCACATTTCATTCTAATTTTGTAAAAACATTGTGTGTGTGTGCGTGCATTTGTTTGATTGTTTGTTTAATCATTGTGTTTCTCTTTTATAGCGTGTCCAAGTGGGCAAAGGGCAGTGGGAGACACGTGTCAACCGTGAGTATACATTTTGTTTAAAGGGTATGTTTAGCATGTGCAGGGGTGGGATGTCTGTGTATTACTGTATGTCTGGGACATGTGGATGTGTAGGTGGCTCCCCCATGTGGATTCAACGCTAAACTTAATTGATATTCAACGAATATTGTGTTCAATCGCTCTGTTTTGTCTCTTAGATGTGCATTTGGATATGCTGGCTTCAACTGCAACGACTGTGAGTAACAAAGGACTAAACAATGCAGTAGCAACAGTCATGTGTGGACCCGTAAACATCAAAATGTCTTTATGTGTGTATTTACAGCTGCTCTGCTGGCAGTGGTGGTCATCTCCTGTGTACTGGGAGGAATTCTCATCATCCTTTTGCTGGCTTTGCTCATATACTGCTTCCGGTAAGGATATATATAAAAAAGTCCTTAACATACACTTTTACCAACATTAGCCCTGTAATTATTCAGAAAAAACGCATTGGGTAATATTCATGTCAAAAGACAGAAAAGTAGAGTTTTATTTTTGTTAAAAAGTGTTTTTGTTTTGTTTTGTTGTTACAGCATCACTTTTGATAAGGCTGGTGATATTCCATATTTTTCTATTTGTAAAAAATATATTTGCAATTCATTCCATCTTTCAGTGTACTTACAACACGTTGGTGGTAAAAAAGAAAAAAAAGTATATCATTTTTTTATAGTTTTTGAACATCAGTGTAGCTCTGTGACACAGGAATAATTCAAACAAGCTTTGGAAACAAAGAAAAGTATTATTGCATGACCATTTTGCATTTTCTGTTATCTGTACATCAGCATGCGAAGCTCAAAGAGCAAGCCAGACCTCAGTCGCAGTCCATACTCATCAGGGGACTTAAACCATCCCTGGCCCACTGGCATCACCCCCATCCCCCGAGCCACCTCTAACTGGGATGCCGCTACCCCCATAGAGATGACGGATGGGGGCAGCGCTCGTGCCAAAAAGCATCAAACCAATGGATTGGTGAGTTATCACACCTATCAATCACTTACCAATAATCCTAAACTCACAGTCTTGCATAGTTTCGATCACCACTAAATCAGCCTTTAGTTTGTTCAATGTTGCCCCAACATCTTACATCCATTTTGCATCTGCTTTTCAACCCAATGAGCATAGATTTGATAATTTACAGGAAAGAAATACATCTAGGTGAGGTGAATATCAAGCTTAATTAGACATGTACATTTCTAGAAACATATATATTGTTTCAATGGCTGTAGTTGCTACCCTAGATACGCTGAAACATGTTTTGTTGTACACACATTTAACTCAGTCTTAGCTCTAAACACCTGGATATTTTTGACCTGCAAATCAACACATCCCTGCTCACTGGGTATATAATCATCTCATCATTTCAGAGACAGATTTGATGCTTTGCTGATATGTTATCAGTCCTACCCACATCACAATGTTCAACCCACTCATCCAGAATGTATATTTATAGTGGTAGCACATAGCTCCCTATCATGCTCCCTGCTTTGCCTGACTCCCAGTATGTTGCTTTAGGGGTTTCATCCGAAGCAGAAAGGATGGAAAAAGGTAAGGCATGGCTTTGCTTTTAGTTTCTGATTTGCCTTGGTTCCCCCTGTTGATGATTTAGACAGAGTGAGAATAACGGTGGAAGGATTCCCGGGGTGATGGGGAGCTTCATGAGAATCTGATTGTTGTGGAAAGCCGTGTGCTTTCATCTACATGTTAATGTAGTGAGTGACAGTTCAACCTCAGCTGATGCTAGGTGGGGGAGTAGTAATTTTCACTGCATATTGGTGAGGGTTACTTGTGTATGTGTGCTTGGCTTTGGTGGGTGTTTGTGTATATATGTCTTCTCTGAAAGATACTAACATGTTGACTGTTTCCACTGATGTTTCAGTCCGGATCATACGATCTCAACCCAGATGGAATGAACACCTTCACAGGTAAAAATCCCTCGCGTTACTCCTATCTGGTTCAAGGACATGAGAACCCCTACTTCTTACCAGGAGAAGGCTGTAAAAACTGAGGACATCTGTGTGAAAATGAGGAACACGGATCAAAGAGAAGCCACTGATTTAAACTCTGGGTATACAGGACCAGGAAAATGTATCCGTTCTTGAACTTGCTTTGAGTAAGAACAATTCTTTATTGATAAACAGCCACCAAAGATTTTCCTTCATAACATTTTTATTTGAGGTTTTGTGTTCTTTGGGAAAGCTGAATGTTGCGACTTATAACCAGTAGGTGTCACTGTTGCTCAGGGACATTTTCTTCTGAATCTGACTTTTTAATATTTATAAGAAATCCTCATGTTGACTTTATAAATGAAGCTTCTTATATTGATAATTGCACTAGAGTGTATGTTAAGTTTACGACCAATGGTTAGCCTGGAATGGAACGTACTTTAAATACTGGGTTTATTGACACTTTTCTGATGTGTATGATGATTTTTTAGACAAATTAATCTTGTAAGACTAAAGGGGCTGGATCTCTTGTTCTGGGTATTTTTAAAGGGATTATTTTATCACCTCTTCAGCTAAATTTTCTCTGTATTTGTTTAAGCTGCATTTGCAAAATGTGCCTGTTTGAATAGTCTGTTTGACACAGGAAATATGCAAAGCTGGTGATAAAGTTTGTCTTATGGATGTGCCAACCGTCACTTTTATACATTTAGTTTGACATTTCTTAAATATATATTTATCCTTGTGTGTCTGAGACAGTGCGCTATTTAAGTGTGTAAAGGCTATGTAAATAATTGAATATCTTTGGCACAGAATGAGTGTGTGTGCGTGTGTGAATGCAAATAAATTAATGTAAACACAACGATTATGTTTCTCATCTTTGGTGGCTTTGTTAATACTGCTTACATTTCCCGTTATTTAATTATAATGCATTTCTGTGTCTTTTCAACAGCCTCTCCCTGTCACTAATCATCATTATAGATTAGGATGACACTGATAAGTAGTATTTTTATATTGTGCTTTTGAGGTTGCGGAGCGCCCAAGCCATCTTAAGCACCTTTAAATCATATCATACCTTGTTTTTTTGCCTTTATACTTCTTGACTTTTACAATCAGATTTTCTGTCAAACTGAATTTTAAAACACATTTAAAATAGAGCAATCGGTTGATTTAGCAGATATTAATCACACACATGACGATGAGGGTGCCAACTGTTCTTTTATTTATTTATCTGACCATTCTACTAGCATTTACTAAACTGACCAACAGGGTGGCGATAAAATGCCAGGATTGGCCAGAAAAGAAGAAGAAGAAGACTACAAACTAGGAAAAGTAACGCAAACAATTCTGTATTTATAATCCTTAGAAATGGGCTTTGCAAAAGATTTCTGCAGAACATACTTCCAAAACGTTTGTTAGATCGCAGCCTTATACTCTACACGTGATTTGGTGAGTAACATTGAATGTAGACAAAACTAGACAGGGCACCTTTAGTTTACAGTAATCACAGGCATCAATTTTTCCAATTAAACTACATATATACACATGCGAATCATTCATACATGCTTTAGCAAGAATCGACCTTCATTTAAAGGTCCCATGACATGCTTTTCTGGTTATTAGGCAAGGCAATTCAAGGTGCTTTACAAAAATGAAAGACATTCAGACAAAGGCATTTAAAAACAGTAAAAGATAATAAAAGAAACATTAAAAGAAAAAGTAGCCTACATGAATAAAAAGTACATGAATAAAAAAAGTACATGAATAAAAAGTTACAGTGCAGTTTAAGATATGAATAGTTCACACAGAAGTTCCACTTTACTGATGCCTTTCTTTAAGGTGTCTCCGAACATGAGCTGTGTACGCTGGATGGCACATACGTCCCGAGCAGCATACACAGACAGAGCAGCACTTCCTCACACAATGCCCAACTTTTGAACCTGTACGGAAACAATTCTTCC
>NW_011369219.1:344440-345304 GCF_000735185.1 Notothenia coriiceps | reverse complement strand
GTGTGCCTTGGCAGTCCATGCAGATCTCTCAGGTCTTCAGGGACTGGTCAGCTTTCTGTCCCCAGAGTCAGAACTAAACATGGTAAAGCAGCGTTCAGTTATTATGCTCCAAATATCTGGAACAAACTCCCAGAAACCTGCAGGTCCGCTGCAACTCTGACTACTTTAAATCCAGGCTAAAGACTTTTCTTTTTGTCGCTGCTTTTAATTGAACTATTCATATCTTAGACTGCACTGTAACTTTTNGGGTATCGTTACGTCACTATACTCAGGAAGAAAGAAATGGAAAAAGAAGAATCTCCAACGAGGCGTTCTGGGGCAGCATAGACAGGTATTTTCTGTGTTAGAGTTTTACTCGCTACAGGGTGTACTTTGAGCTAACACAGAAAATACCTGTCTATGCTGCCCCAGAACGCCTCGTTGGAGATTCTTCTTTTTCCATTTCTTTCTTCCTGAGTATAGTGACGTAACGATACCCAGGTCCAAATGGACCAATCCGCAGAGCTCCACACACACACATTCACTCACTCAGCCTTATATTTTCTCAGCCGCGGCTCCGCAGATCTCCGCAGATCTCCGCACACACACACTCAGCATCCAGGAAACAACACCAGTAATCCAGCTCACACTGTCCGCTCCTCGACCCTCAAAGGGCGGAGCAGCGAGCCCCGCAACATCCCGCCAACACAGCACCCAGACCCCATGCAGCATTCTCATCTGTTTGTCATTACTGGTGTCATTTTCTGGTTGCTAACGCCATTGTAACACATAATCACTGATGTTCCGCTGTAACGGTGGTGGACTCATCAGAACAGAGTGGGCGAGCTGACCAATCAGAGCACAGTGGGCTCATAGGGAGGGGGG
>NW_011369219.1:330720-344403 GCF_000735185.1 Notothenia coriiceps | reverse complement strand
TGAAAGACTCGCACCCGTTGAGTATTTACGTCGCTGCTTTTTCTTGTTTCGTCATACTTCGATTAACGGCGGTATTCTTTTGTTACGTTATAACCCATTACGTAACGCAATAAACAAAGAATGTGTATAACACTAAAGGTCTATGTAGATATCAATGTTGTCAAAATGGGCGAGATACGAGTACTAACGAAAGCGGACCACGGAGTAGTATAAAAAACACCCGCACAGGGGGAGGAGTTTTCGAAAAGAAACCAGAAAGGGTCGAACCGCCGGAAGGGGGGAGTTACATCCTATCTTGTACGGTGCTTCGTCGTTGGGCCGTCGTCGCCTCTTCTGCGGAATGTGGAGATGGTTTTGTGTATTGTGTGGCGAGGGGGGAGCCGTAACAATGAATACAATGAGGGGATATTGGGTAAAAGAAGAATAAACGCACAATGTCCTCTACTTTGTGTATGAATATTCTCTAGACTCCTCTTTTGGTTACATACTTACGTGCTAATTTAAGATAAATCTCGTAGTATCTTACCGGTACTGTCATTGCTTATGGGCTTGCGAAGTTATAATATTTTCGAACGATAATCATACGGTGTAAAATTTACCATCGAATGTAATATATTTATTACATTTATCATACTGGCCGTGTATAGTTACTCGAGATGGGAACACCAGCTGTACAAACCCAGACGCAGGCGGGGCACTGGGCAATGAGACGTTAATTCTACATAATCGTAATGGTTCTTCTATACAGGACGGTAAAAATAAGTTATATATAAAGGTAATGACTGTGTTTTATTTGTCTTATTATGCGATGCGACTCTTCTGGGTGTAGGATAACCCGGGGGTCGACCGCAAGCCTTGGGGAAAGTGTTGGGGGGAGTCCTCTATAATCGCAGGCGGCCTGTCTTTTCGTCACGCTCGCCGGCTCGTTCTTGTCTCTCTTGCTGTATTCTTATAAATAACGAATTATTTACTGAACGTTATCTTTAGCTTGCGCTACTTCAGTTAGGGGTCTACATTAGTCTGTTAAGGTTTAATTCTTCGCGTGCTTCTCGGGTTCTTCGCTTCAGGTGCGGGAAGGAATTCCGAGGTCAGGGGAGAAATCTCTTCGGGAGTTTATTTGGTCTTTACTCCAATAGATACCTATGGTTTCCTGAAGTTCAGCCCTGGTAGTCTGACCCTTCAATAGGTTCGTGTAATTCGTTGCTTTTCTTCTGTTGACTCGACAGGAGGAAGAGCCAATCGGTATGTTATGGAGCTTATTCAAGGTTCTTAGTGTTTGCTATGAGAAAGATCCAATGAGAGCTACTTCGCCGGCAATACATTAAGTTGATCGGTGGTTATTTAGTGGTTCTTTATATCTTAATATTTCGAATTAATATCAAACCAGACAGGTAAATAAAGTATTGTGTCGCCCACTGGAGAGTAGAATTACACATATTTAATCTTCGGCTAAAATAATTTTGGCGCCAAAAATCAATATCGTAGGAAGTTAGATATAGTAATGGACTGTTATACGTATGATGAATTTATGTCTTAGATGTAGCGTTTGAGATTGGGATAAATGTTGACAACTGTATCTACTTGTTTCTATAATTCTGACAGTAACCTCTTCTTAGCTCTAGTCATAAGTTCAAGACACCCTACCTTCTGCGAACCTCCGCACGAACCTGTCCGGACGCATGTCATCGACCGGACCCTGCTATGCCGCTCGAGCGAAAACAGGTAGTTATTTGCCAGGGAAACCGAGGTACACACTTACGTCACGTATAGCTTGGTAACAGGGCATGAAGCCCATGTTCTCCTTTAAATAATTATTAATGATATAGTATTTGGAAAGTTTAGTCAGAGGGATGTAAAATTTGTAGACGTGAAGATAAAAGACTTGTGAAATTTGTCGTGACACAACAAATAAATGGTACTCTCTGTTCTGGCTCTTCATTTTTTTCGAGATAGCACTGTGTTATACAATACATTTCCCGAGTCGAATCCGGTGACGGATTAATTTGTAGGTATATTAGTGTCGTCGTACTTTATAAATCTTTGATTCGAATAACTTATTCTCCCCACTCATGTTACTCAGTCCTTTCGCGGGTTAAAAAGTCACTTTTCGTCTACATTAGGTATTACTAACTCCTCCAGAGATAGTCAAGAACTAGTGTTGTATCGTATGTAACTCTCTCGTATATCTTAGATGATCATTAACCATGTTTAAGAAACCTCCGACACCTTTATGAAATAAACTAAGTTACATAGAGCGTAATAGTAGATATTCGTAAAACCTTATTCAAAGGACATTCTAGATGCGTCTCTGGTACCGTTTTAGTGTATTATGTACACAGCATGACCTCGTGAGAATACGCACGTATCCCGGGACCCGTTACGATAGGCCATGCGGGAGATTTTATTATGGTTTGTTTAGATGTCCTTTAGTCCAGGCCACTGAGCGCGTCAGGTTACGAGGACAGCGATTCCAGAGTCGTCATGTCACTCCATTATATTTATATCGCATTGCGCTGGTCATTTGGGGAAAGTGATGGTTAACGCAGACTATTATAGGGTTTACTATTATTGGATCGCATTGTGTTACTTTGTGCAAGGTATCAATCGCTCCCGTAGATTCAGGTCGTGATGGTCGGGTGGTGTGTGTGGCGGACCCAATTAGCTATTTAAAACGCCGCAGCGAGAGAGTTATCAAGGTCTCCTCCGGGGGTGAGAATGCATGTAACATGAGGAGATCTTTCATTTTTTATGTCCGTTAATTCTCGTGAATCCCGAGCGTGTCGAATCAATTGTTGAATGAGGAGCTTGGTAATAATAGTATGACTATAATAGCCAAGGAGTAAATACTATCCATCACCATACTGCGGCTATTTTACCGAAAGCGGTCAAAGTGGGTAAAGCAATATTTTATGAAATGACTCCCTTGAGCCGGGGTGGTTTGATTGGGTAACCGCAAATGTGTTGTGTTTTTGCCCTCCTGCTCTTCTGAGACTGAGACACGTCACTATCACTTCTTAAACCTCTCTCTTACCCCAACCTTATTGTATTATAAAAAATTCTTCTTAGTAAAAGTTTGTACCTAAAGTTTCGTGATTACTAATTTGGTTTGCGGACACGCATCGAGGATAAGATGTGTTTATTGAATCCTCTTATTTTTTATGCCTAATCTATTTTGGAGGTTTACACACTTAAAACGCATTTTCAAGAAGTATTTCTCGTTTGTCTATGATATATATAAAAAGCGTGAGGAATAATTGCAGCCGATTAGTACCCAGGGCGAACAGCGACCAACCACACATCCACTACACAGTGTGGCGTTCTAAAATGATTTACGGCGTGTACATGTCTTGACAGGGGTGAAAAGTTGACGGTGGTCCGTCGTGCGCACTCCACCGTATTTGCCTATAAAGGATAATGTCAAAGTGTGTATTATTATCAAAATCACTAAAAAACAAACGACATGAATAGACTATGAATACCTTAAAAGCTACAAACATATTGCGATTCGAATGTGACCAACAACTTTGACCATATATTAGTAGATCTAGAGTTTCTCTTACCAGCCAAACTTTCGAAGTACTTCTCAAATTCGTTAATCCAATTATTTGTTTGTAAGTCAGTTTCAAATCCCAGTAAGTAACATCCCCGTGCGCACAAACACACAACAGAAAACATTTATACTATATATACTTTGTGACGTTCCCTTCTTGTGTTACCCATAAGAGTTAATTGAAGTATTTATATAAGTACTTTTACTGACAATCACGCCTCGACCTTCATACTACTTACCAATCATACATGTTCTGTTTATGTATCATACGTAAATGGAGAAGAGATTATGGGAAGAAAGAAGAGGTTATTCAAACTCTGACAAACAGATGGTTAGGATAAGCTTCGGTCCAAAGTAATGTACCTGTATGTAAATGTCCTAAGCCCACGTCGTATTACCATCCAATAAGTACCGTTAAGTTGTTTGTGGTGTCGACAGCAATTATGACCTATGGTAAGTAAAAGACATTTATCTTCATACCATACAGATCAAATTTAGTACAGTCAAACAGTATTAGTATTATACCAGACGACTGGACAACTATATTTAAGTGAGTTTAAGTTACGTCTTATACAAAAAAAAAAACACCTAGATAGTTGGTAGTGAAATGAATGACAAATTTATTAGGCATGTTCCTATTTTTAAGTCTCTACCAAGGAACACTTGTCTATAACAGCTCTCAAGTGTAGTGGGTCATAGTTTGGTCGTTGCCCTTTTGACAAAGTCAACATCGCTACCTATTAAACAATAAAGAAGTTTCAACTGAATTTTTGTTTCCAACCTCCTTCATACCGTTATAGAATTCTTTTGATGGAATTAGCAGATCCTCCTCACAATAATCCAATGGTATAGTATTGTGCGTTTGGTAAGCCTGGCCCCCCCAGTCAAATTGGTCTAGAACTGCCACTGTAGCAGACCCCGAGCAGCAAGCAGGAAATGAACCCAGCTCACACTGTCCGCTCCTCGTGCAACGTCCCGCCAACACAGCACCCAGACCCCATGCAGCATTCTCATCTGTTTGTCCTAACTGGTGTCATTTTCTGGTTGCTAACGCCATTGTAACACATAATCACTGATGTTCCGCTGTAACAGAGAGTGAATACACATACTATACAGAGATGCTGTATGAGAAACCAATGTGATTTTGGAACATTGAACAATGTAAATCTATTCTAGTAGACCTCAACAATGGAATTATGGTCAGTAGTAGAAATGGCCATGTCATGGGACCGGTTAACTGTTATTACAACATTATATGAGTTTAAAATATGTTACTTCTGGTATTCTTGTCAATAAAATAATACAATAAATTGTATAACATATGGCAGGTGAATTAGATATAGAATCTTATTTTGTTAGAATGTTTCTTTTATTATCTTTTACTGTTTTTTAATGCCTTTGTCTGAATGTCTTTCATTTTTGTAAAGCACCTTGAATTGCCTTATGTTGAAAGGTGCTATATAAATAAACTTGCCTTGCCTTGCCTTGCCTAGATTGGATCCAAAATTGGAAAATCCCGGATAAAAAGTTTATGATCATCACATCGATTAATCAGTTTAATGAATGCCGGGGATAACTAGATCACACGTTATCTCCTTCTAGTTTTCCTAAATGCACAAAACCAAATACTACTTCCCCTGTTTCTTGTAAAGATCTGCTTCCTTGATCTTACTCAAACACATGTTCAAATCAAGCCCTGCAAATGGAAATAATATGAACACATGCCCATAGTCACTCTTTACATGCAAACACAAATTAACATGCAATATTTACCCCCTGTACAGTATGGCAGTCACAGTGTGACCTAGTACCCAAGATTAAGGCCTGGCAAAGCCAGATTTAGCCTCCCGGCAGACCAAATCCCAGCTTTTCAGAGCCTGTGAGGAACACACTTCTGAACTCTAATGCCAACACACTGCCAGCAAAGTCTTACACAAAAAGCTACAAACAACTTCTGAGGGCTTCAAAACTGCACCGCAGCAGATGCAGGATTTCTGGGTTAAACATCAACCCCACCTCCAAAAATAACCTCATGATGACCCATATGATTCATGGGGAACTAACAAGAACACTGAGAAATTATTCAGTTTTTAAGGGATTCCTCTATTATCAGTAATATTGCTAGCCTATTGATGCATTTTCTCCAAAGTATTGGCACTCATATTCACACTAAGATAAGAGCAGCCAAATATTTTAATCTTTAGATAAAACTACTCATCATGCTATAAGGTAAGGCAAGTGGGTTCAATAAGAATATTTGCTTAAAGCACAAAATAAATATGGTACTACCAGCTTTTTCTTTCTAAAAATGTTAAATGTCCTCTTTTATAACATAAATTGGTTTCAGTGGAATATAGGCAAATGTTATAACCCTAAAACTCAAAATTCATAAAACACAAAACTGGTGGTCAAGATAAAAACAGTATTCCCACATTTCAAGACAGTAGTAAAATTGGAATGTATGAACTGAGTAAAGAACAGCATTTCCCCATTAACTTGAGTTATACTGTAGCCTACACTTGATTTCCTGCTGTAATGGACTCCTCTCTCTCAGCTGTGCAGGAATGCATCGTATTTTTTCCCCATTACCAGCCTGCCAACTGTCTGCGGCAGCACCTCCCATCAGCCCACAGGCTCAGCTGACTGATGATCGATAGACTACTTAGCAGCCGTGAGCTACACATCCCAGTCATTTGACCCGCTGGAGCTGTGGGAATGGGCACGCAATCCAATAAGCATCGAGCCAATGAGACAAGCGAGCTGGACCGCCAACTTGAGGACCCCCCCCCCCCTGAGAGACTGTTCTCAGGACAGGAGGATACAGTTCTCTGAAGATCAGGCCGTCCAGCTATCGTCTCACACTTATGGTGAGATAAAGATGTGGCTCCCCAATTAGTTATTGATTTTGCCTTCCTCTTAATAGAGAAATGGTCCACTATAGTCATCTGCAATTGTTTCACAACCAAATTCTTGAAAATAAGTGCAGGGAAAGACGGAGTCTCTGAGACATTAAGTTATATTGGTCACAATTTGCACATATTGCAGTAATAATGTCTTTGTGCTTTTCTCAGTTTTTTATCATTATAAATATGTCTGATGTTGTAGTCCAGTGGCTGAATGTGTCATTTTCGGCTCGGCTAAAAGTGATAATCAACACAATAATCTTTTATTTGAGATAAAAAATCACAAGATGAATCTGTTATGCAAATAATTGCAACAGTAATATAACGTGCAGAAATAATAAACATAACATAAAATCAACAATAAATATGACAGTAAAAGGGTCAATAATTATACATGACAATAAGATATCTCTTATATTGCTGAAGCATAATGAAAACCTTCTTTCTGCAGCTTTGTTGCTTTTTCAATTTCAATATTTTCTACAAGTAAATGATAAAAAGTTATCTTAAAGTGACAAATGCACAGAGAATTGTCTCCCAAACAGCAAACTAACAGTTATGTTGACGAGGGAAGGTGAACATCAAGCAGCCTAAAAGACAAATATTTGTTCCCAGGACTTAAATACAAATACATGCATGTAGTGTCTGCTGGATGTGTAAATAGGGAATTAGAAACTGTCAGATAAACATACAGATGAAATAAATTAAATGCAGAAATGATTAGATTCCTAAACATGCATATTCACAAAGCTTTTGATTTAAGGTGGTTTGTCTAAGGTAATAACACATTGACAATTTCAAAGTTAGGTTGTTTTCACAAAGCTGATTTTAATGAAGAATTAGCTTCTATTTCATTTAGTTGATGCCCCTGAGTTTAACAACTTTTTCCGACTTTCTGAAAAATAACAAAATTCCTGTCTGAGGATATGACATTGGGACATCAGAGCCGAACTGCAGCATGTGAAGCAGCCTCAGACAAAGATAATAGTTCTAAGAGTTCTTAACTGCAGCAGATTGAGACCATAGTTTGCGAACATTGAAATGTAGCATTCACGATAATACATTTCTGCCATAAGGGCCACAAAGGGAGTAGAAGCCACCCGCTCTATATTTACTCCTGTGAATGAATGAAACACGCCCCCGTCGTTCTCCCTGCCTTTCTCCTCCTCAGCTTTCTCTCCCTCCCTCCTTCTCCCTCCATTAAGTCACACAGAAGGCCGTAATTCATTTTCGCAAATGCCATTCTGCAGCCGTGAGGGAAGTACCAAAAATGATGAGGCATTTCCCTGCAACCTTATAAATCTCAACATACTGAACACATCAAAACCTCCACACTCTTCTTAGGCTTCACACCTACTCAAATGAATCGTAAGCAGAGACGTAATGAGGGGTAAAGCCTTGAACTTGGCTTACCAGTCAACTTTTATTTTCACAGCTACTCAACAATTTAAACTGCCATGAAGCCTTCATACTTAATAAGAAATTTTTAAGGCATGTCAATAATAATAACAATAATAAGGACTTTTTACAGCCGGAAAAAATCTGCCACTTCCTTACAGAGCCCCTCCTCCAACACACACAAACGCGCACATGACCAATGAGGGCACGAGATAAGTTTGTGCACAGATGGAAGGCTGGCAGGCAGGTAGGCCATCCAGTTATTTTAGTCGGGCCGGCTACAATGATTGGTCGTGCTTGAAGAAACACACTCCTCAATGTCAGTTTCGGTAATTTATTGACAAGGATGACGACACCCTGAAACAGAGTAATGCAGCAAGGTAAGCTGACAAAGTATTACATCCATGCAATTTAATCAACACAAATATATACCACGAAACAGAGTATAGTAGTATAATAGTATAATATATATATAGTATAATATATAGTATAATATAATAGTGGAAACAGTCTTACATGAATGAGTGGACGAACGTCTCAACTTGAGAGTGAATGAACAATGTTTGAACTAAAATGGCCGCTCGGCATAACCGGGCAGCGACAGCAGTGACACTGCCCTCTAGTGGCCGGCGATAAACTCTTCATCCCTCCAGACCGGAAAGCTATGGGCCGGAATAGGCTAACGGTCTAAATCCCGTATCCAGCTGCCAGACTCGGGCTCGTAACGTGCAGGCGGCCTCCTCACGCGGCCCGGCCGAGTCGGCGGCGACTGCGGCACCGGGAGCGGTGCACCCAGGAAGGCACCCGTAGGAACAGTGAGGTCAGAGGACACCTCATCAGCAGGCGTCGGTGGGGAAGCGCCGATAGCCGAGTCGCGGGGTCCAACAGCCGGCCGCTGAGCAATCCCCTGGGGCGTCGCCCAGCCCGGGTAGATAGGTGGGGGCTGGTGTCCCAGGGCAGCGGGCGGCGGCGACGGCGCAGCCGACTGCTCACGGGCGCAGGGTGTGGCCGGCGTGTAGGCACGGAGGAACCGCCGGTTGCGCAGTGTCAGACGTCCCGAACCGTCAACCCTGACCCTATTTAGGGGCAATGGATGTCCACTCTCGGGAGACGACCGACAGTGGTGCGGTTAGCCAAAGTGACAGACCTAATGTTAGACCTATTTACAGGCAATGGACGTCCACTCTCGGGAGACGACCGACAGTGGTGCGGTTAGCCAAAGTGACAGACCTAATGTTAGACCTATTTACAGCCCACGATAATACCGGATAGATTGGGAGGTAACCTCGGAGGACAACGGTGGCAGGCCCACACAATGCGATTTGTACTGGTTGTGCCTCCAAGAACCTCCGGCCTGTCTTCGCCGTGTCCCGTGACGGACTCGCCTGATTGTAGTAGGTGTACCGTCCAGTGTTCGTGAGGTTCGTTAAACCGGGCTTTCGTGTCGACCACGGGAATGTTATTTCCTCAAACATCGACACAGTACGCCACCTACCCCCTATTTCTCGCCGGAACACAAGGCCCAGGAGTCTCACTTAAGAAGGAAAAGTGTTACCCCCTTCCGCCGAAGGTTCTTGGACTTGCGAGTGGAACTTCTCCCGAACCCGACTACGACGCCGATCTTTTGTCGGCAGTGGGAAGGTGGTAGAACGCGTGACGGGACCGACTGTTTAGTTCGTAGTGGTTCTAGGTCTTTCGTCCAGCTAAGAGCGATCCAAATACACAGTGCTGCATTCGTGCGTCTGGCCAAGATGGCGGCTCTATGCGGACCTATTTCCTCCTAACTTCTAGGCGAGGTACAAGTCCCGCGTCCGTCGACGTCGTCGTAGAGTAGTCTTCTCCAGATGGTGAGTCGTGGAGGCTTCACCTGAGTCCCGCTCTCGTCGCTATGGAAGGAAGAGTCCCCCTGGCTAAACTTGAGGACTACTCCCCTTTCCCCGGCCACCTAAGTTGGAAAAGGGGGCCACTGGCATGTTGAACTCATGCCCCGATTATACCGGGGGTCCGGGGACAATTAGTACGCAACATTAGTACACAATAATACAAATAATGTATATAAAACATATGACAAAAACATGTTTAACAAACTATTAATTTATTTATTAATTTAATCATATTGGAACTTCCAAGGGTTCCCCGTTTATGTCACGGTCCATAGTCGTGATAAATTTGTTACTACCATGGTTACTAATTCTGGTGGAAGGGACGAACATTTACGGCCCTACGCGGAGACCTGCATAGTCTGATAAAATTTGTTGAAAAGGGACGGAAAGTTTGGTGCATAGGGCCCACAAAATCGGACAGTAAAACGTCCCTATAGTAAATTGTAACTGGGAGAGGACTTTTACCTTGTATGAGACACGTAAAGGCCCTCTCAATGTACAATTTAATAATATAGGACGTTTTTACTGTCCGATTTGCGAGAGGTATGAAAATTTGTGAAAAGCGCCTGATAAACATTGTTGAAAAGGGACGGAAAGTTTGGCATAGGGACCCACAAATCGGACAGTAAAACGTCCAAAGTAAATGTAACTGGGAGAGGACCTTTACCTGCATAAGACACGTAAAGGTCCTCCACCAAGTTACATTTACTAATAAGCACGTTTTACTGTCCGATGTTGAGAGAAGGTCTGCAATTTTGTGAAAGGGGCTGGTAATATTTTGTAATAAGACCGAACATTTCACGCCACTACTCGGACCATCATAGTCTGATAAATTTTCCAAATGGTCCTCGTACTCTTATAGGAGGTTTCTTCCAATCCACCCACCACAGTACTTCTTCCGGCTATACCTACAGGCTACACGCCTGCCCATTTCGTGGCGTTTTAGGTGGGGGAAATCCCAATGTCCCCGTACCTCCAAGAAATCCCACACTAGTAGACCAGAAATCAGTGCACCCCTCACGAATTCAGGCCCCCGGCCCCTGAGTGCCACGTGCTCCATACCATTCACGGTGACAACGGCCTCCAGGAGTCAGGCAGGAAACCCCGAGACACTCCCCGTTTCTCTCCACAAAGGGCCAGATAAACCTACAACTTCTGACTGTACTCGTCTCACACACACGTAACACTCCCTCGGCACGACCTCGACGAATCAGGCCAGGAAGCCCCCACACACCTGCCCCGATTTCGCCTCCACAAAAGGGGCCAGATAAACTACCATTCTTACTTTGTACTTCGTCTCCACGGACACTAACCCTCGGCACGACCTCGACGAAGCCCCGCGCCCCCGACACCACTCACGATTTAGCCTCCACAAAAGGGACCAGGATAAACTACCTTCGACTGTACTCGGTCTCACACGTACGAAACCTTTGATTAGGTGGGTGCGAATCGTACGATAAATCCCATAATTTAGCATGGAACAGTGGTACGTACATCGACGTAAATTTTTGTTCGAATGTCGTGGCCCATAAGGGGTCCGCCAGAGGTAGGTTCGTACTGGGCCGGCTGGGGACGTAATGATACCAGAGACTTTAGTTAGACTGAAAATGGTGTGACACTCGTCCCAAATTAGGCTAAAAGTCGTGAGAAAGGGGAGCGTCCTTGCATCAAATTAGTGGCACCAGTGGTACCACCCCTAAATCCCTTACATGGACACACACCACGCCCAAGGAACGTGAAACTTAGGTTAACTAAACGGGACAAAAACAACATTAAAAAATGATAATACGTGACACGTAAGGACCCTACTACCAGGATGATACAATTTAGCTATACGTTTGACGTGATTTAGCGAGAAACGATAAAATTTGTCATATTTTATATAAAAGCTGATAAAATTTGTGGAGAAAGACGGGACAGTTAGTATAGATGAGCACATAATGGACAGTAAAATGCGTCCAATGTAAAGGGGGCGGACGTTTGTAACTGGGAGAGGACCATTTTATTAGTTAAACAAGGCGGACGAAAGGCCGTCGACGAGAAGCAATTGTACAGCATAGCATTTTGCTACTTACGTGAAAATTGTGAGTACAAATGTCGGCAAGTATACCGAAAGGGATTGTGTAAAGTTGTGTCATAGACGAACATTCCGACACTGACCCGGGACCTGTCCGAGGTCAGGACTCAAATTTGTTATGCCTGCGTACTCTAAAGGCGGGTAACCGGTAAGTTTACAATTGCTTTGCCGGTCACACGGCACCGCAGTAGTCGCTCGACAGCTTATATCTAGTCGTGCTACAGCCTGCAATGGGTGGTGCGCTCGGTTTTAAGGAGCGAGGAAAATCCAATGTGACTCCACTGCGTACCGACAAGAGACTCCAGAGGCCTAGTACGACTCTGAATAAGCACCCACTCTACGGTACATGAGGCGCGGGCACCTGAGATGCCACGTACTACCAATACACTCACGTGCAACGGATGACAGGAGTACGCACGAATACTCCCGAGACAAATGCCGATTATCTCCACAAAGAGTAAAGCTGAGATCAAACTACCCTACATGACTGTACTACCAGTATAACACGTACACTTACCTCGGCACGACATAGACATATGACGGAATATGACACCACACTCCGACTTTAGTACCACCAATAGGCCATTATAAACTATTATTACTGTACTCGTATTGAACCTTCCACAGCTCCCTCGGCTACGACCTCGACGAAGTCCACAGACTAAATTTGTTACAAATGGCTCCTAAGTCTGTGGAAGGGACCGAACATTTTACGCCACCTGTACCTCTCATAGTCTGATAAAATTTGTTGAAAAGGGACGGAGATTTGTGCATAGGTGACCCACAATATCGGACAGTAAGAAAGTCCTATAGTAAATTGTAACTGGGAGAGGACTTACTTGTATAAGACACGAATAAAGGCCCTCTCGACGTAATGTACAATGTATAATATAGGACGTTTTACCTGTCCGATTTTGCGAGAAGTTGCAAATTTTTGTGTACACTAAAAGGCTTACTACCACACCATTTGCTTCAAAGGGACGTGAAAGTTTAAGGTACTGAAACAGGACCAAATATCGGACAGTAAAACGTGATATAGTACGTGTACAGAGAGGACCTTACCTAGTATATGACACCCCTATGGTACTCTACACGTTAGATTTCGTAAAGCACGATATACATGTCAAATGTTGTAGAGAAGGTGTGCAAATTTTTGTGAAAGACGGGACTGTAGTGAAAGATTGTAATAATGACCCGACATACCCGCTACTCGACGTCCTTATCATAGTCTGATAAATTTCTAAATAAGGACCTCGTACTCTTATAGGAGGTGTCTTCTCCACCACCAAGGCACATATTCCGGCTATACGTACGGCTACGCCGACAGCCTAATTTTCGTGGTCGTACTTTAGGTGGAAAATCCAATGGTCAGTATCATGACATCCCACACAGTAGACCAAGAATCAGGAAGTCACGAGAATTCAGGCCCTCAGGCCCCTGAGTGCCACACGTTTCCAATACCTCCCACGGGTCAGTCCGTGTACGTCCCTGTGTACCGACCTCCAGACACCAGGCAGGAAACACCCCAGAACCTCCCCGGTGTCTCTCAACTAAAGGGGCCAGAGACTGGACCTACACACTTTTATTGGACTCAGGTGTAAAGTCCCTGTGTACGACCTCCAGAGATCAGGCAGGAAGTCCCGAGACACTCGGCCGTTTCTCTCCCCTAAATGGGCAGCAGAGAGGACCTTCACCACTTTATTTTGTCTCCAGGGTAAAGTCCCTGTGTACGCCTCCAGAAATCAGGCAGGAAACACCCAGAACCTCCCGGTGTCTCTCCTCTAAAGGGGCCAGAGACAGGACCTACTCACTTTATTTGTCTCAGAGGTAAAGTCCCTGTGTACGACCTCCAGAGAGAGGGCCTCTCACCTG
>NW_011369219.1:326382-330675 GCF_000735185.1 Notothenia coriiceps | reverse complement strand
TGGCGGGGTCTTCAAAGTTTGCGCTTGTTTGAAGGGGGGAGAAGGTCCACGGTCCCCGGGGGGGGACCGTCTGCTTCCGAGTGACTACCATTTCGATGGCCCACGCCACCGGCTCGCGTTGGCCGCGTCATGACCAGGGTTCGTCCCGCAAGGAGGTCATCTAGTGACCCTCCGCTGCCGTGTGAGGCCCGTGCGGGTGTTGGCTGCGTAGGCGTGCTGCGGGTCCACGTGCATCTCGTAGTTGGCCCTCATTGCATGGTGTGGCCGATGGGGGAGCTTGCAATGTGAGGGCTTCTCCTGGTTAGCCAACTTTCAATCCGGTAGTTGTTTCTGGCCGTTTACAAGGGACGGCGTGCTGCGGGCGCGCCGGGGGGACGTTTGCGGCTGTAGGACATGGCACTTGGGCCCGGGGGTCACTTTGGCCCACGCGCCACGATTGGTTGAACCTCGTTCGCATTGCTGGAAGGGGCTGGGCACTGGCGTGTGCGTTGTTCCAGGGTACGCCTGTCCTTTGGGCCCCCTGCAACGTCGTCCGCGGGAAGTTAAGGGCAAGGAGGCCGAGGTGGAACGATCTGTGGGAGGCTACATGGCCCGGATGAGGCTGTCAACGTACACCATTGGACCGGAGGGGATGTAGTGCCCCCGCTGCCAAGGTCGTCGGGGCCTGCGAAGACGCTCCTCGATGGCTTTAGGGGAGCGGTTTGGCGCCACCGACAGAGCTGAGGGTGCGGGTCGCAGGTCGTTCGCGCGACCGCAGGCCAGGAACTCCTCCAGGACCAAGGTCGACTGCGCGCCATGTGTCCGCGCGGGGTATCCGGAGCTTCCGTCGGCCGAGCGTGTTGCTGGTGCCTCCTCAGCCCGCCTGGCAGGCTGTCTCGAGATTGGTGATTAATGCGGGGGTCGGTCTTCAGCCTGGCTCGCCCTTTGCCTTGGAGAGACTGTGGTGTCGGAGTGCTGATAGGTTGCAGGCTGTCCGACCAGGTGCGCGTCAGGGGCGCGGCTCGGCGAAGGCTCCCGCGACGGTCGGCCAGGGCGGGCTCGTTTGCACGACGGACCTGGGATACCGGTCGCCCATGGCGGCTCTGTTGACTGTCGGATGACGGCTGTTGAGCCTCTGTCGTCGGGCGGGCGCCTGTAGCAGCGTGCACACATGGTGAAGGCTTAGGTTCACCCGCGAGGCCCCCTCGTGAAGACGTTAAAGTACGCTTTAACATTCCGGGCACGAGGACGTTCTCCCCGTCGCAGGGCTCGGGCCGGGGCGGCTCGCCTGTGGGTCGTCTTAAAGGCGCCGGATGACGACATGGCTGATAGGGGGCAGGCAGAGAGCTGTTACGGGATCTTTGTTCTCGACGAGTGCATCACGTTCGTTAACTGGCTGCCAGGGCGTCGTTGTCCCCAGGTCTCGCCGGCGTTCTCTCGCGGGTATGTCGATCATAGATGCCATTGAGCAGAGCATCGCGGATAATGGTCGGTCCGGTTAGTCACGCCGTTACCACACTCGTACCGCATTTATGCGCATGTTTGCTTTCCCGCATTGGCACGCGAAATGCGCGGGATGTTCGTGGTTCCCTGGCGTAACTGAAGTAGTTCGGTGGCGCAGGAGCATTGTAGCAACTGGGATGACACGTATGGAGGACGGCTATGACGGTGATCAGGTCTGGCAAGGGTTCCGGAAGCGGCGTCCTGGGAGGCTTTCAACAGGCTGTCTCCAAGTGCAGGCCCAGCGATTGAACAGCTGAAGGGGGCCTGGTGCGCGTGTCCCCTATGCCTGAGCGGCGCGGATCCGTTATCCAACTGCGGTTACATGAACCGGGTGTCCGATCGCTTCTATTGGAACGGGCACAATCGATTTGGCCGATCCGGTCTCGGGCGTGAGGCTTGGGCCTGGGCTGGCCAGGCCATGACAGGCACTGCGTGCTGGTGGTAAATCCATGAATGTCAATAGACAAGACGAGTGCTTCAGGACAGTTCATCAGATTCAAACTCGCAAGCGGGGACAGAGCATCCAACAGCCATGTTGTCGTCATGAGAACACTTCCTTCAATGTCAGTTCGGGTAATTTATTGCAAGGATGTACGACACTGAAACAGAGTAATGCAGCAAGGTAAGCTGACAAAGTATTACATCCATGCAATTTAATCAACACAAATATATACCACGAAACAGAGTATAGTAGTATAATAGTATAATATATATATAGTATAATATATAGTATAATATAATAGTGGAAACAGTCTTACATGAATGAGTGGACGAACGTCTCAACTCGAGGCGGAGTGAATGAACAATGTTTGAACTAAAATGGCCGCTCGGCACTACCGGGTCAGAGCACGGCATAACCGGGCAGCGACAGCAGTGACACTGCCCTCTAGTGGCCGGCGATAAACTCTTCAGTGCTTTTTACAGTCTAAGGCTTCCACAGATTACATTTTTGTTATGGATTTTTTGTCAAAGCACTTAAGATATTCATTGCTATCGGGATGTTAAGAGCATTCCATGGAATATAACAAAAAGTGTATCGCAAGCCGGTTTCTCAAACTTACCTACCCCACCTTTAATTTACAACCTGCGCATGTTTTGTCAAGTTAGTGAATGTTTTCTAAATTATATCTTGTCAAGTTGGTAAATATGTTTCTCCATTTGCATGTGTTTTGGCACATTTTATATCTGCATTGTTTCTGAAAATGCAGCGCATTTCTCCTAATGTAAGTGTTTTATACCATTGGAGTGCATTTGGCCCTGTCAGCCACTGTACTTTGTGGTCATTTTTCCATATCTTTGTAAAATGTAGCATTTCTTTTTGGTCGTTTTGTTTCTCTGTGCTAGTTATGTGTCACTTTGTAGTGATTTTCATGTCTGTTTGGTCTTTTAATTTCTTTTGTCGCTTTGGCTATCTTGTTGTTTATTTGTCTATCTCTTTGGTGATTCACTTTGCAACTAGAAATATGAGCAGTCACTGCATACGTTGTTCAAATTCTAACAAGCCAACTATCACCTCCCACCTCTGGCAGGGGAGACCCCACCCCCGGCCCCTGTGGGACAGCCTTACATTTCTATTAAGAAACTATCATCATTTATATGAAATAAGAAACAAGCTCAAGTGTTCGAGAAATAATGGACCTAAGCTGGTTTTTGATACCTTACTTCACTCTAGAATTCTCTCTGTAATCTGATTGGATGCAACCTGATTTGTTATCCACCCATCTCCACCTCATGATCTCATACAGTGCACAGTTGGAGGCTTGGAGGAGTCTGAGTGCCAGCAGATAATGCAGTGAAAGCCAGACAGACCATCATATTGATGACTCCTAGAGGCTGAGAGAATGGTGAGAAAGTCTTGGCGCCAGGTGGACATTAGTCTGAGAGGACATTAAGCCTCATACTTAAAGAAGAACAGCAACGCTCGGATGAAAAGGAGAGCAGGAAATATGAATGTAGTTAATATCATAGAAAGAGGTGATTTTTTTTGTTATTTATCAAATCATAGCTTGATCTGAAAGTACGTTCACAAGGAAACTCCTTCTGCACTTTATCAGATACCTTCATAAATGCAATTTAATTATGAAACTTAAAGCTCTCCTATTATACAATTTGTAGGCATATATTATATGTCTCAGATATATACATATATAAAAAACATGTCTATGAAGTGTTTCGCTCAAAATGCCAAACAGATCACGCATTCTAGCCGTGCCTCATATCCAGAGATGGGGTCGTTACTAAAAAAAAGTAATATATTACACTACTTCGTTACTGTCTACATAAAGTAACTCGTTACTTTACTCGTTACTTTACTCATTACTTTACTCGCAGGGCCGGCCCGCCCCTCCCTACAGGCAGATCCCGCAGAATGCGGCGCACCTACAGTGTAAGCGCGCCACAGTTTTGCCTCTGCGAGACTCCACTTGCACCCCCAATTACTATTGCATTAAGGAAGACATAACACAAGTCTTTCTTTTGATATGCTCTTTAATAACATAGGCTACCAGCCTACCACAACAAGCTAACAGTCTGTGAAACGTAAAGACACTAATTATGAAACCTGTTCAAGACGCATTATTCTTATTCTTATCATTCTTTATGAGTGCAGTAACGGTAAAGTTTCTAATTACTTATTTATTTAGTTTTCCATAACTTAGTAACAGAGATGGTCAAACTAAAGTGGTAGAGACATGGCAGAATTCCTAGCCAATGAAGCGGACATTGAACTGTTCACCCGTGAGAGGGCAATTCAAGAAAGAGAGCGAGCGGCCCCGTTGAGGAAGTTTACAGATGAAAAGACTCACCCAATGT
>NW_011369219.1:325792-326337 GCF_000735185.1 Notothenia coriiceps | reverse complement strand
GACAATCTGATGTACAGTTTCAAAATAAAAGACCTTTGAAGTCTCATATATGAGCTATCGTCCTTCTGTTTGTATCCAACAGTTCAAATGTTCGAATTACATTGAACCAGAATTGTCCCCCTTTTTTCTTTAACAGTGAAGAAAAGTGGATATGTTAATGATATATTGACCGCAAAACTCAAAATGTCCCCGGTTTTAATTTTTAAAATCTGGTCACCTTAAACTAGACTAAAGTTAACTATCTAAACACTGAGAGAGTCCTTTACTTCACCTGAGCTGAGGTTATCTGAGACTCTCAGTCTGACAGGAGAGAGTTCTCCCTCCACCTTGTTGTTAAAAAAGCTTCTTATATCCGTTAGCCTGGCTAGTTAGCATCAGATGCTAACCACAACGATCTCCTGTAGATTCCCACCGGTGCGCGAGCTCTCTCTCTCGCTCGCGCACAAAATGGCTCGTGCCACACACAACGGCACACACACACAACACACACTACACACACACACACACGACACACACAACACGCGCAAGCTTGATACACGGCGGTT
>NW_011369219.1:325432-325726 GCF_000735185.1 Notothenia coriiceps | reverse complement strand
GTGTCGTAAAACTGTGAAGTAACACTTTAGTTTGTGTGAAACGCTGAATGAACGACTACTGTCTTGCTACTGTCTTACTACCCTCACTATCACCACAATGAAACCACGTCCAGAAGAATGTCATGCAAAGCTGCCTGCCTGCCTGCCTTCCTTTGATTCTCTCTGAACTGCCTGGTCTTTTTAATGTTTAATGTCAACCCTTTGTGCAGATAGCATGAAGTAGAAAAAGACCGCCGATGCTAATGTAGCGTTAGCGTTAGCATTTCTCCCCCGGGCTATGGTGTATTATAGAAT
>NW_011369219.1:317503-325392 GCF_000735185.1 Notothenia coriiceps | reverse complement strand
GCAACGCGTCGCTTCCCAAAATGCAGTTCGGCAGACGTCACCCCATTCAAATTTAATGGTGAAGCGTCAACGCACGCTGCTGTGTGGACGGGCCTCTGTTTAACATTTTGGGTTACTTGATGTTACTTCATGTTAAGGCTAATAAAAATGACATGGCTAAGGCTGTAATGCTAACTAACGTGCTAGCTACTAGCTAGGTAGCTAACTTGATCCAGCCACTCCTGGTCCTTTCATCAGACGGGAAGCGAAAGAACGAGCAAGACCCATTGCTGGTATGATAACAACCCGGTAGGCTACTAAGCACACAGGCCTCTTGTTAAAGCTATCTTAGCTATCTCTTATATTTAGCGGAGGAAAATAATTGTGACATCACTTACATCTGGGATTTGTAATCTTTCTAGTTGCATATTTTTCATAGTCTTATATTTCAACAGTTTTACGACAAACTGTGACTTTTTTGACATGGAAATTATTTTTTAAGATTGACAAACATGTGTTATTCGTGGCACAATTTAAACGGGATCGAAAGATAAGTTTTTCTCTCTCCATTGACTTCAATATATAATTTTTCCGAAATAAGGTCCCATGGACCGGAAGTAGATGGGCGTGACTTCGCCACTCTATATCATGTTTAAAACCACATCAAGGATTATTTCTGAAACAGTATGGAGCTCAAATGCTTTTTCTTTTGCGGGTTTAAGTTGGTTGAGTAACTTTTTATATCCTGCTTTTTTACATATACTCTCTCCAGTACAGGTTAGCTCTGAGTGTTAGCGATGCTTGCTAATGTAAACAAAGACGGTATTACTTCCAAAAGACATCGCGCATTGTTTCTGATAGCGATGTTTCTGATAGGGCCGTGGGTGTAAAGCCAGCCCACATTTCCGATATTACGTCATATCGGACGCAAATCTGGATCAACTCCGTTGTACTCCCGTTTTCAGAGATTTGGGTACGGAGGAAAAGAGAAAGGGTTTTGTTTTCTGACACTTTGTGAGTTCCCTGACACACCGGGGACATATTTTGATGTATAAAAGACGTACAAGAGTGCATTTTGCATGATAGGTCCCATTTAAATTATGTCAACCTTATATTTTTAGGGGACAAAATATAAATATTGTTACACAAATACATGAAAAATAAGAATATTTCTATGATAATTCACCCGGCATATTTTGTATATCCTAATTTACTTCACAAGTGCAGTTTAAAGTAATTACTTATGACTCAGATGATCTTAGAATTGTCATTGGTCTTGGTCTTTTTCTCCACTAAAAAAGTAACTGAGAAGAAAACACTTTTTATGAAACCCTTCCAATTTGTTCAGAAATAGTTTATGTAAAATACGATAAAAAGAGGCGTATCGTATTTGTTCAGTGTAGCAAATACAATAATGGGTGGATTTAAATTAAATCAATCAAAGGATATGAAAGGTATTGGAAATAAATAAGACGTTTAAATAAATAAAAAAGCTATTTAAAAATCTTAATAAAACCTTCATTACAAACTAAATCCAATAAAAAGGTGTCTTTTTTGTCCAGCCTAGATCTTGTATAGATTTGGATTTGGATCAAAAAACATCGAAGCTATGAAAAATACAAAATTGATCAAGTATATATTTTTTAATAATGTTAAATCAATTCTTGATTAATTAATTGTATTAAAGTATACGTATTAAATAATATAAGACATCTATTCTAAAAATGTTCACTAGTTTCCAATATGAGCTCACCCTCCTTTCACTGCCAACAGTCTGTGAAACCATGAAATAAGACACCACTGGATCCAGAGTGAATGTCTGTTTGATAGCCAAACTAAGACTCACTTCACTGTCGTGCCACCTACTTCCTGTTTTGCAAGTTATTTTTGGTATGGAAAATGGGTTGGATTCTCTCCCCTCCCATTGGCTGGTTGACTGTCCTCATAAACATATTTTAGGTTACTCTTGAGGTATAACATTTGTATAAAAAAAAGCGGAGCTGTGCTGTCAGATTCAGATCATAGATGCATTTAATAGAATCATCCTTATTAATATTTTATGAGAATATTAGAAATTCAGATTTGTGAATTTTCCTTTCAAGGATTTCAGCTCTGTCTATGGCAACTGTCAGACAAACACAAACCGATATTGTGGATATTAATAAGTATTGTTTTATATAATGATGTTATTCAAGGGAACAGAATATAAAATGTTCCATGTTTGTAGTGCATTGTTAAAAAAAGGGTAAACATTACCGTAACATATTTCCAGGGTTAGCCAAATGTACGTTATGCTACTGGACTTAGCTAATTGTCCATTCTCGAATGATGACTGTCTTGATATGTTATAGAAATTCAATACATCTACTATTTCAGTAAGGTGGAAGTGAACTTGATGACTCAATAGCTACTTAGCGTAATGTTTTTATTGAGGATGTTGGTGCACATACAGAGTCAGTTTGGTAAATATAAGCTAAAGAGATTGAAAACTACTCTAAATGGTAAACTTAATGTTAGGCAAATCCCAGTTTATTTAATCAAATGGCAGGGTAAAGTCAATGCAAAAATGTTAATTTGATTGTATTTTTTTCCATATGACATACTCAAGCATGAACAAGAATGCATTTAAGAGTACTGTTGAACAACACTTTGCCATCTTTTTCAGTGCTGCACTTGTTCCTGAGAAGGTCCAACATGCCTGCTCTGATCTCTGGGGTGAAGGACTGGTCGAAGTGATCTTTGGCCGTCATGAAATTCAGCAGACGTTGTCCAAGCTTGCTGCTCGGAGTGAAGCACTCTGAGATGTCGAAAGAGTTGGGAATGGTGTGTTCATCGTATTTCAGACCGAGGCTTTTCAAGCAGGCAATAATCTCTCCGGAAGAGCGATACTCTGTGATGGTGTCGACACACAGATCCTTCTTGTAGGTCTTCCACAGGGTGTCCCAGCCACTGTTAGCTGGATAGCATGAGATAAAAATAGTACATTAATTTCAGAAGAAACATATTGTCACACAACAAAACATAAATGTTGCTGTCAAAAGATACTCTTGGTCATCTTAGGATCTCATATATTAGGCAAGAAGGCTGGTAGCTTCAACAGTCCTCAACACAAAAAACCACAAAGAGGATATTCTTTAGGGTAAATTAAGAATGTGCATTGTTGAATGTCTGGTTGGACACAGATATGAAAAACTTTGGAAAAGAAGCAGTATTGAATTGCAATTGTTTCTTGAGTTACCTGCTTCAACGATGATCATAAGCCTGCCATTGTTCTTCAGCAGGCTTTGGAAGAACTTTATGGTGCCGGCGAGGTTATCAACGTAGTAGATCATCTGTGAAGGACAGAGTTGTGGGCAACCTTTAAACTGACCTTTACAATTGAGGATTGCATTATGTTATACAGTATGTAAGACTATTAATAGCACCTAACATTATACTTTTGTTTGGCAGAAAGTGCTATGCTGATTTGCTCCCCGATGAATTTAAGCAGCAAGAGATAATTGAGATGGGGGGGTTACCTAAATCAATCTCATTGGATAGTTGAGACACCGGCAATATACCAGCAGCTGGTTTTGTAATTTAAGCTTTTCTGATGTCATGACCGAGAATCAAATTCATATACCTGAATCATGTGTATGAAGTCAAATTTCTTCACGTCTCCTTTAGCTTCGACATGCTTCTCATAGTCCTCACTGTGCATGATATGCCAACCAAAGGGGATCTTCTGAAGGTTAGCGATCTTTGCTACCGATGCTAAAAAACAGAGATGCAGACAAATTAGTTAGTTTATGAAAATGTGAGCCATCACCTAAAAACTACATACAATAAGAGTAAGAAGAAAGTAATGAACAGATACAATTATACTTTTTCATTGTGGTGAGTTCTGAAAGGTTAATTACCTTTGAAGTTGTCAGTAAGTTTGGAGCTGCCCTCCACAATGTCAGCAGAGATCGGGACAGCAGGGAATGTGGACTGCAGCAGAGTCAGCATCTGGGAGTCCATCTCACCTGGAGGAAAACAGGTAGTCTTTAGGCTTTTAAATCATGCTGCTTCTGTTTGAAGCAATCATCCACCAAAATGAATGACATACAGTAGCTTTGAATTAAAAAAATATGATGTAACATTCCAGACACATTTTAGATTATTAGTTTAAAGCCATGTACGTGAAAGGGGATTAATTCAACTTTCCTGTAAAAACAAATATACTTTATGAGGTTAATATAGGACCTCAGAAGCCTGACTGAGTTAACGTCTTTCATCTAGAAAATTCTCTCATGATGTGTGCCCAGAAAGTGTTTTCTTGCTACAGTGGAGTAACTCTTAAAAGAGTAGAATTCATTCTGAAAAGGTTGTACATTTGGAAAATTATTTAAATATGTTAAATAAAGATGCTGTACCCCACTGTATCCCTTGTACTCTTGAACTTTGTGATCACACACTAGTTAGTATCTGAGCTGCTGTGATTCATCACATACCTCCACCGCTTCCAACACCTAGTACATCCAGACTGCTTTTGCCTGCTCCAATTCTGCATCAACACATGACAGGTGAAAAAGAGACACTCAGTTTAAGGATGCAATTGTAAATCACAATTTAAACCGTAAATAAATGAAAAATTGAAATGAACAAATCCCTCCAATCAGAGATGGAACGCACTGTTACTTTTAAGAAATTCTAGTTCTAATTCTTATTTGTCTAAGCATTAAGTGTTGGGTCAGCAAAAGCCTACATACCTATGAAAACCTGCTTACAGTATTTGTTTATTAAAATATTCATACAAAATTGTACCAAAAATCTATTTTTTTCCCAGTGTAGTAATACAATGCTGGATTGATTTTAAGTCATTGGCTAACAATAGATGGAAAATATTGATTAAGTTAGCAGGGAGGTATTGAAAAAGACATTGGTTTTGTGTCATTCAAACAGACATGTATTGATGATTACTAAATTAATCCCTGTGGTTAAGAGTGACTCGTATGGACAAGAATGTGAGACAGAGTAAGAACACGCTGTTGGTGAGTCTGTCAAATATCCAACCTAGAACTAACTTCATTGCGGTGCCACCCACCCACTTCACTGTTATCAGGGTTGTTTGGACATAGAAATTGGGCAGTTTTCCTAAAAAAACATTGACTTTGGACCAATGTAGACGAAAACATTTGTTGTTTTACTGTTGAAATATGCAAGCTTTGCTGCTCAATGAAATGACAAGCAACCTTATCTCTCTTTGAACGAAAACATACCAAACTTTGAGAAAAGTCATTGAATGAAAATGATCTAAATGATCCCTTTGTCTTCAAAAGGCAGCCACAACCTCTACTGAGTGAGTTATCAGTTAATAGGTGAACAACATTTTTTTTAATGCAGCACTCCTTTCGTGTAGTAGCCTACCTTTGAAATTCTCCAGGCAGGACATTGTGAACACACTGCATGATAGCCTCGTGCTCTCCAGAGTGTTCTAGGTAGAACTGAAAGCTTTGGACGCAGCTTCCTTCATAACAAGTCTGCTTTGCTTCTGCAGCCATGACTGATTCCTGCAATGCATAAAAAAAAGCGGTTGCAAATCAAACATTAATGATTGAAGCATGCATAGAAAAACAATCTCTGATTCACTATGATAAGCAGTATTTGTCAAGTATTAAACAGCTACCTTGAGTGTGCAGGAAAGGAGAACAGAGTGAATTGGTCCCCACTTTAAGGCTGCAGAGTTTTCCCCTCCCACAAGCTGTCCTGAAAAAACATGTGTTACGTAACTCTTAAAGGAATGAACTTTGCATGTGCACCAGAGCAAACTGAAGATGTGCAGTCAGATTCCTGTTCAGTGAAGATTCCAGTGACTACTAGGAAATTATCTTTATCATTAGTGGAAGAGAATCATAGACATCCTCAGAAAATGGTTTCTAATGTTTAGTTAGTGTATTCTCTGTGGCAACATTCAAAGCTAATTTCAGATCAACCTGCCAAACAAATTCAGGTCAAAAGTAAGTGTGTGTGTGTGTGTGTGTGTGTGTGTGTGTGTGTGTGTGTGTGTGTGTGTGTGTGTGTGTGTGTGTGTGTGTGTGTGTGTGTGAGAAAGAGAGAAAGATGCATGTCTTTGTTTGCTTATCTTTTTTTTTGGCATACGTACTGTACTCTATCCCCTGAATTGACCTCAAGTAGGGCAAAAGCGTTCTCTTAGAACTCATCACTTATTATAATTGCAAGTTAAACATTTTCATCAAGTCTGTCATCTTGAAATAAACATAAGAATCCTTTCTTAATAAACAACTGCCCCGCCTGACCAGTTGGAAGTGCGGAACATAAGCCTTCCATTGTTCTTCAGCAGGCTGTGGTAGAACTTGATGGTGTCGGCTAAGTTATCCACATAGTAGATCATCTGTGAAGGAGAGCATTATGGGAAAGTTTTAATCTAACCTTTTCAATTAAAGCTTGCATCCATGCAAGTACACAGTCTGTGTTTTCATGTCTAGGACAAATATGTCAGACAAAACACTGATGCAGTGTTTCTGCCAGACCAGGGCTGAGAGGGCGTCCACCCCGAGATATAGATACTCTTTACGTTAGTGAGCCGGATCATTTGACTCGGCGAGCGCCAGCTGTTTCGCCTCCCAAACGGCTCTTCATGTTACCACAGTTTACCACGGAGCCTCAGTTTCGCCGCTGCCAGGCTCCGGCGCTCGCAGTTCACGCACGTGCTCCACTAGCACCGCCCCCCCACCCTCATCGCGTCCAAATCGCGCACGTTCCGTTTTGTGCAGTGTGAGGCACCACCGATGTCGGGGAAACGATCTTCAATACTCCGAAAAGAATCCCACCAGACTCCTTTGCCGCTCCAACAGAGGGATGTCCTTGTCCTTTGTCCTTTTGGTCAATTCAAGCGATAAAAACTCTCGATCTTCTCTAGAATTATAAACATTATTGGATGCCCTCGGCTCGAGTTCAGGACGTCCCGAGCTGAATAAGGGCGTCAAATGACGGCAAGATGCCCCCTGGCGGAAACGCTGCACTGATGATTGCTAAACACTTTTTTTTCAGCAGAAAAGGTAATGCTTATTTGCTCTCAATGCATGGACACGAAGACCTGAAAGGGAACCCTAAAAATAATCATTTCAATTTAAAAAATAATCAAAAAATCTAACTTATTTTACCTGAATCATGTCTATGAAGTCAAATGTCTTCATGTCTCCTTTTGCTTTGACTTGCCTCTCATAGTCCTCACTGTGACTTTGAGGGCACAGAAGTTAGTTTTATGATTCAAAACAAACGTTATGAGTAAGCCAATAAAATGGATAACCTATAACATTATGTGATAAACCCTTGATTACTCAAGCCTTGATTCAGAGGGCACAGATGTTCGAGAGAAGTCTAAAGCCGCTTTCACACTGCAGGACTTGCCGTACTTTAGTGCCGGCACTAAAGTACCACGGCACGGAATCCGCCAGGGGGCTAGTGCCAATCGCATTCACACCGCAGTACTTTCCCTGAGACAAGATTACGCTGACGTCACTTCGTCTTCTTCTTCTCTGGGTTTACTGGCAGGCCGCAAAACCACTTCACGGCGAGTACAAAAAAAAACGAGAGAAGAACTACAAGGGGGAGGGGGTATAAAGCCCACCCGTTGTACATTATATAATAGGTAGGCTCAGCAGACAGACCGTAGTGCAAAGATAAAGTGTCACATGATGATCTACTAAATAGTGAATTCGGCATCAACTTCACCAAGATGAAGTTCATATCTTCCTAAGATACGTGTTACTTTATGTCCCTACTAGAATCCGAGCTCAAATGACTCAAACCAACAAAAGGTCCAAGCAAAGAATCATGTGCACCATGAGGCTGGGTTATAAGGGTCATTTACAAATAAAATACCCATTATAACAATGGACTCTATCTTTATGTATTTATTATAT
>NW_011369219.1:315219-317481 GCF_000735185.1 Notothenia coriiceps | reverse complement strand
AGCTGTATCTCAACCCGTTCTCACGGCATTTTGTGTTATAGTCACAACATTTAATCTATTGATTCGTGTTCACCAACACGATTTTCCCCTTTTTTTCGTCACGAAAAAAAGGGGAAAATCGTGTTGGTGAACACGAATCAATAGATTAAATGTTGTGACTATAACACAAAATGCCGTGAGAACGGGTTGAGATACAGCTATGCTGCCGTGATTAAACGCCATATCATGTTCCAAACCACATCAAGGATTATTTCTGAAACAGTATGGAGTTCAAATGCTTTTTCTCTCGCTGGTTTACCACAAGGTGAGTTCCTTTTTTAATTTCCTGCTTTTTTACACATAATCTCTCCAGTAAAGGTTAGCTCTGAGTGTTAGCGACGCTTGCTAATGTAAACAAAGACCATATTACGTCCAAAACACGTCGTGCATTGTTTCTGATAGCGGGCGTGGGTCCACATTTTCAGTATTACGTCATTTCGAACGCAAATCTGGATCAGCTCCGTTGTACCCCCGTTTTTAGAGATTTGGGTACGGAGGAAAAGAGAAAGGGTTTTGTTTTCTGACACTTTGTGAGTTTCCTGACACACCGGGGACACAAAGGACATTACAAAGTACATTTTGCATGATAAGAGACCTTTAAATGAGTACTTTCTTAATGACAGTTTCCTCTGAGATAGCATGTTAGCTCCAGCCTCTTACCGGATGAGATCCAGCAGAGCGTCAGCAGAGCTGGTCATCGGCTTCTTGCTTCCATCAGAGTCCTCCTTCTGAGCGGCTCCGCCCGGGTGGATAATGTAAACCATGAGGATGCCCACTACCACGGCAACAAAGGTGGTCCAGAGGTAGTAGGAGATGGTCATGATGCCCAGGCGGCTGGAGCACTTGGCGTCTAAAGCAGCCAGACCTGACATTAAACTGAAGAATGGAGAAGAAGAGAAAGAATGAGGAGACAAAAAAGACAGACAAGAAAGAAGAGGTTCACTTTAGAAATCACAAAGGCCTTTGTGAATGACTTTGTTATGCTTTTGTTTTTTGGAGGTGTACAATTTGAAAAGACTGGATAGCTCATTGGCATGCTGTTGGGAGATTTTCTGCCAACTCATTTAGAGTCAATTTGGATTCAAAGGTTTTATTGAGCAAATAAACAAGTGGCACTAAATTGTAGGGATGCACCGAATATTCGGCCGCCGAAAATTATCGGCCGAAAATGGTTAAAAAGGCCTCTTTTCTAGCACCGAAAAAATATCACAGAATGTCAGAGAACAGGGTTACGTTGGTAAACTAACGTGTTGTTGTGATGACGTAATCAAAACGCGGCGACAAGCACGGCGCGCGACCATGCTCGCAGCTGGCTCACAGCCAACATGTCTGCCGCTTGGAGATATTTAAAAATATCAGAGAAAGAGGCGCGGATTGCGATTTGTAAAACGTGTTCAGCTGACATTTCTCGAGGGGGTGTAACTGCAAAGACTTTCACCACTTCGGGATTACTCCACCACTTGAAATCAAAACACCCGGACAAATATGCGGAGTAAGATCAAATCACAAGCACTGACAGCGAGAGACTGTTCAGCGCTGCCTCTCATGTGCTTGATGAGAAGAGGAACAGACTTATGGCTGATAAAGCAGAGAAGCTAATGTTCATTAAAAATAACCTCCCACTTTTCCTTAATAAGTAGACAAGGCTGGCTTATCATAAGCTTATCTAGTTCTACATGTCTACTCTATACCCACTTTCCTGAACAATTTTCATTGTGAGTTATAATTCACCATCTCATGTTATCATTAGGGGGAAATGACAGCAGCACAGTGTTCAATATATTGTACTTTCGGTATCTAAATGATACAATGTTGTTTACATTGCTCATGAGGACAGACCACCTTATTTGCAGATTCTTGAAATTGTAATTTAATTTGTAATTGATTGTGGATTTTGTATCCAGTTTTCACTTTATGTATCTTTATACAATGTTTACTACTTTGCTTATGAGGACAGACAGCCTTATTTACAGATTCTTGAAATTCAATTGTAATTTCATTTGTAAATAGTTACATTCATGTGGATTTATCCAGTTTGCACATTTGTATGCATGCACTTATAGGTGCATTTGTTGTTGTTGAAGGCCTGGCTGTTACGGTCTTTATTTACACTATTTTGTTGTAGGCCTACTGGTCTAGATGTTTATTGCACCTTGGTCTTTGTTCTGAATGCACTTTGTTGTAGTTATCCTACAGAGAAAAGAAAATAGCACTTGACTTGGA
>NW_011369219.1:298952-315179 GCF_000735185.1 Notothenia coriiceps | reverse complement strand
AAAAACTTGTCCATGCTTTTTCTTCAGTAGACTGGACTACTCGTAATGGGTCTTCCAGGTCTCACTAAAAAATCTATTAGAAAGCTGCAGCTGATTCAGAAACGCTGCTGCTCGAGTACCTCACTAACACTTAAGAAAGTGGATCAACATCACTCCTGTTCTGAAGTCTTTACCACCTGGCTTCCTGTGTGTCAAAGAAATAGATTTCAAAATACTGCTGCTGTTTAATAAACGCACTGAATGGTTTTAGGACCCAAATGCATTTCTGGACCTCCTGCTAAATTATGAACCATCCAGATCTCTCAGGTCTTCAGGGACTGGTCAGCTTTCTGTTCCCCAGAGTCAGAACTTAACATGGTAAAGCAGCGTACAGTTATTATGCTCCAAATATCTGGAACAAACTCCCAGAAACCTGCAGGTCCGCTGCAACTCTTACTACTTTTAAATCCAGGCTGAAGACTTTTCTTTTTGTCGCTGCTTTTAATTGAACTATTCATATCTTAGACTGCACTGTAACTTTTATCCATGTATTTTTTCTTTTAATGTTTATTTTATTATCTTTTCTTTTTAATGACTGATTTTGAATGCCATTTTCTTAATGTCTTTCATTTGTTTGAATTGCCTTGTGTTGAAAGGTGCTATATAAATAAACTTGCCTTGCCTTGCCTTGCATATACAGTATATTTTGTGTGAAAAAGTGTCACTGATTTCCACTGGTTGCAAGAAGGAAAATGCCATCACACTGCTGGACAAATCCGGAGCCTCCTGAGGTGTTTTGGCAGCTCATCTTCATGAAGGCTGCGTATTGGCCGACTTTCACGCTGCAAACTTTTTTGCATTTCCTGCTTCTGCGTTTTCTATTTCATAAATGATTGGGCAGTAGCAAAACATTTACCAAAAAAATGATTTGCACATCTTTAAGGGTTTAAAACGTTACTGCTCGTGGCCCCTTAACACAAAGCAATATCTACTAGGGACACCTCGTCATAGGGTACACGTCCATAAACTGTAAGTAAAAAATGTGGTGATTAAATTGTTATTAACCCTGCGCAGAATGTTTTATTGGAACATTTTTAAAGCACTAGGGAGGTAAAATGTATTTAATTACTTTAACTACTTTAATTTAACTACCCCTTGTCTTTGTTTAAGCCCTCAGGTTTGGAACTAACGGTGCTGTTAGTCTATTGTTGAGACACAGCTTGTAGAAAGCCCAGAGGGACAAAATGAAAAGAAGCATCATCTACCACTTCGGTCGGCTGCTCCTCCTCTCATGATCCGAGCCACGACCACCACCCCAGTGGCTTCGTCCCGCCTGATGGTTGCTCCCTACGGAACAGATCAAACAACATCATGATCAGTAAAAAGCAGAAGGTCTGAATCCCATAATCCTTTTCATCCAGTTCTCCACTCTAAACCTTCACAACTCAGGGGGAGGTGTGTGGCGCAGTGGACAGGTGCGTTGCTGTTCGGATCAGGGGAGCACAGGTTCAAACCCCACTGCAGTCAGCATGTCGTTCGGCAAGACACTTCCCCCCAAATTGCTCCTGTGGGGATTGCCCACAGTATTGAGTATGTAAGTGGCTTTGGATAAAAGCGTCTAACAAGTGACATATAATGTAATGTAACTCACCAGAGGCTCTTTGTTCTTCACCAGCCTCACAATCTTCACCGACTCTTCATCCAGCTCGTCCTCAAAGTCATCGGGGAGCGGTGGCAGCACAGGATCAAAGTTCTTCTGGGCCACCGTGTCATGCACCGAGAGCACGGCCTGATGGGACATAAGACAGACGTGCTGAGAATACGGCTCTGACATTGGGAGCAGGGACTGCAGCCAGATGTCTACAAACACCTTCAGAGAGGAACATTATTGTCTATAGGAAAGCTGGCCACATGAATATATACTATTGCTACATCTCCTTACTTTCATACTACTGTATGACCAAAAGATAAAATCGTGTTTACCTTGAAATGTGGTGAGGACAGCAGGTGCAGCAGCTCCTTCTCCTCTGTGCTCATTGGTCCGCTCTGCAGCTCCTCTGTCACCTGCCAATCACAAACCAAATAAGCTGTGACCTGGTGTGAACCTGTGCATGTGTATACTGGTAATGCACACTGCAGTTTACTGGACAATAATTGAAGACGGATCGACGGCAGACGTGAACACAGGGGAAGATAAGTAGTGGCTAAGGTCAGCAGTTTCCCCGCTGATAACTGGTAAGAGCGAGAGAGCAGCAGGATATGGAGTTTCATTAGATGGGCACCGGGATGAGTCAGCACTTTGAGAACATTAAAATTCACTTTTGATAGCTACATTGCTTTCTCTGTCGGGGCTAACTCATTGTGACTGACTGCTGTGCCCAAGTGGGGAAAAATAATTTAGGTAGTGTGTGTGTGTGTGTGTGTGTGTGTGTGTGTGTGTGTGTGTGTGTGTGTGTGTGTGTGTGTGTGTGTGTGTGTGTGAGAGTGTGTCTGTCTGTCTGTCTGTCTGTCTGTCTGTCTGTGTGTGTGTGTGTGTGTGTGTGTGTGTGTGTGTGTGTGTGTGTGTGTGTGTGTGTGTGTGTGTGTGTGTGATGAACTTACATCCTCTGCCAGAGATGAGGCACTGTGAAGGACGGGGGTTGGACTCTGTCTCTCATACTGTCTCAACTTCTCATGGATCTGAAACACAATGACATGCTGTCTATTAGAGGGGAGGGTTTCAGGAATGAATGCAAAGTTTAAAAAGGACCAACAAAATCCACTTAACAAACTTTTTTCCTGAGCATATTTTCAAATTGTGCATGTTAAAACAATGGTAGAAAGCTGTATAATATGTCTAAATGTAAATAATGTTACTTGTGAGATCAGACTTTGGCACTGAGTATTAACACTTCCTCACCTTCATCAGGTACCCCAAGCTCCTCTCACTGAAGACGTCTTTGAGGAAGACCATGTCCTCTTTGTGATTGGCGTCGGGCCGCAGCTGAGAGGTCAGCAGGGCCAACGTTTCATGAAGCCCTGCAGAGGAGAGGAATAAGACAAGACAACATGTTCATTAACATAAACAGATGGACCACAGCAAGCTTCCAGCAGTACGGGACAGTATGTGTGGAGCGTCTGTACAAACTCCTCTCACCCGCTCCTGCTGTGAGGACCGGCATGGCTTCTTTCATGGGTCAGTGAGGTGAAGAGGGGAGGAAACCTGGGAGGAGGAGAACGAAAAAGTATTATCAACATTTCCATACAAATGCTTTCAGTCGAAGAGGATATACTTACAAAAAGGTAAAAAAAAAAAAAAGGGTAATGGTATTTTTGATTGTGTGAGCGTGTACAACTGATGTAAAGGCATCCGGAGACCCATGTGCTATAATTATAGCCGTATATCATCTCCTTGTAGGCTTCATGCTGTAAATCCAGGAAATGTTTTTCTATTTTTGAAGTGCAGTAACCTCATATGCGCACGTGTAGGTGTGTATGCGCAAGTCAGCTGGCTCTATAGAGCCATACTACCAAGATAAACAGCCCATGCTGGTACTATCAATCACGCCTAGGCTCAGCGGGCCCTGTGAGCGTTGTGATGGTGTGTATGAGTGCAGGAGAGTGGGATTGTATCTGGCACAAAACCTACATGGAAATACTAGAGCTGTAACAAATAATTGGAGGTGTTAAGCTTCATTCATCACTTTAACATTAAGGCTGTGCAGCTTTCATACTTTAGTAAGTCTTTTGTTTTCCGTTTGAACCCTGTATTTATGCTGTTTGCAGATAAAGATTAGCCTCCAATAATATTATGAGTATTATACCTTTTGTAGAATAAGAATCTGGTGGTGGCTGTGCAGGATTGTTTCTGACTGCTCCAAAATGTCCAATAACAGTGCATTGCAAAGTCCAGTACGACAGATAGCTGTGGTAAAAATAATTTCTGAATAACTAACATCTCATAAATCAGCGGTACGTACGACCCTCTCACACACAACTATATATGTATGGGACAGTTATCTATATAGTTGCATACTAAGAACACCATTTTAGTTCAGTATAATGGAATACATTACATTTTCTTGCAGTATATATACACTGTAGAATAACTTCCTTTACACATCTGTATTCATATGCTGACAGATATAGGAGTGAGTCAAAAGATACTGTCAGCTAAAGCACTGCTGGATTATTGCAGCCACCACCAATCAATATCTCGTTACTCCAATCAATATTCTCCATACTTCCTGCCACTGGGAACACAAGTAAATAACATAAACCAAAGAGTTCATCATATTACGCCAGGAACCGATGAAAAACAGCAGCAAAACCAAAAATGCAGCAAATCCAAAAAAACTAAGCTGCTAAAGAGTATTAGCATATTGGAAGAAGTGGTAACAATTATAAATAAACCGTTTTGGTCTACAATAATGTTGTTTGAGATTATTTTAAAACACATCTATGTAGAGAATTACATATTCTACACATATTTATTCTGTCAAAAGATGTACTTGTGTTGAATCTACAGTATTTAGAAAAGAGGCTTGAGCTGTCTGGCAGTATTGTGGTGGTCTGTTTAGTATGTATACATAAAATAAACATAAAGGGATTAATTCAGTGTAGGGCTGTTTATGGGTCTGCCACTTTATGGAGGCCTGCCCGGATGATCTATCTTGTATTGGTGTATTTCCTTGCATACAGACTACATTTTATGAATAATAATGTTTACAAAACTGTTTTTCTGTGTTCAATGGCCACTATTCAATCAATACATCTAGAAGCATGAACTGCTGGTTACCGAAGCCATAGAAAAAGTTCCACACTGAACAGGTTTGTGAACTGTCAGTGTTTTGTATGACACGACATGGGCTAATGCACAGTATGGAGAAACAGGTGTATAGCAGTGGCATACAGACAGCGTACAGTCAGTAACATGCAGGCAAGATGATCAGATACAAGAGCAAAGGGCTAAGGCAGGCAGGTGGCCGGGACAGGAACACGGCTGGAAACAAATGACATAGAAAATCCTGTTTATTTTGGGGCTAATGATAAGCATCTGTGTCTGTAGGTCGTATGGTGTTCAGACTGCAGTGGCAGCAAGACAACAGGTGAGAGATAGCAAAGACTGGTAATGGAAACACAGACAAACTAAACAAAACAGGGTAAGATTAAGAAGAGAAGGACAGAGAAGATTAAGAAAGGTTATCTCAAACAGTCTATCAAGATGTGTGAAAGATGGGGGAAAGGCATCCTATACGGCTGCTTTAAGGCAACCGGGAATGCACTTTTCTCTCTCCTCCCAAAGCATTTCTAAAGTGTATCCTTGTGCTTTGAAGGTACATAATCAGAATATGATTAACCTCAGCAGAGACAGAGTGAGACAGCAATGAGCTCATGAATAATGCACAGAGAACATATTACAGAGCCAGAAAGAGGGATGAGGAGTAGATGAGGAGGGAGGCTGCTCTTCTTTTTTGCCTTTGTTCTGTCAGGAGAATCAGTGGGTTCAACACACAAGAGAGAGTCTTTTTCAAGTGTCAGCAAGGATTTTCTCCACAAAACCTCACTATATTTTACTCGGAGAGGATGGAATACAAATCGTTGTCAATACAGCGTCTCTATGAATGGCAAAGTTCTTCACTCTGCATATCAATAATTACTTTCACTGATGTTTTATAACAATAACAAACATCTTCAGCAAAGACACCCTTCAAAGGTTTCCTACCGTCTTCTCCCATCCATCTTATGAAATTGTAGATTTGAGTGGAATAAATGGGCAAAACAATGGAATGTCTCACACTGTAAGGTTCAAAGTGCACAATTATAGTACTTTAAAGATATTGTGTGAATGGATTTGATATCACAATGGAGGACTTTACACGAATGGAATGTTATTAAAAGCTCTGTGCTTCTCATTATATGTTGTTCATTATCATATTTATTGCCACTATCCTCCTTTATTTCCAACACATATTTAAGTCTTTTTTGTTGTGAATATTTTTTTGAAGTGAATTGCAAATAAACATCTACAGCAAAATCTGAGTAAAAATAAGAAGCTTTTCATACAATGGAAACACATCTAGGCCAAAACACGTTCAAACTCTTCAGAGTATGGAATAAACTTGTAATATAGAGAATGCATGGACTCAATGTGGAGTAATCTGATTTTGGTGATTTATGAGGACATTTTACAGTACATATCCCAGGGAAGGGATATCGAGACAAAACGTTTTCTTTTGGGAATACATTTGAATAGATTGCTACTACAGGGTAAATACATGAGGGTCTGACTCATGACTGTGAGCACTGGACAGTTCCGGACCTTTTGATGCCTTAGGAGGATCACCCGATTTGATGAAAACTAAAGAAACTGAGGAGAAAACCCTTTTAAATTTATTTAGGATTAGTTCAGGGAAACTACCTTTTTTTACATTTCAACTGATATTACATGCATTTCGAAATTACATGTTTTAAAGAATCAAAGTGTGTGGTTATTACATCTCTTATTACAACTAACTGTCCTGGAAGAATGACAACATGGTCTGAGTTTATGACGACGTGGTGATGTCATCACTGAGGGGCATTGTGGGAGAACTTTTAAATTGAGTGGGGTTATATTAAAGGGGACCTATCATGCTATATTTGAATAATATATTGTAGGGCCAAACCTATATACGGTATATTTATGAGTTTTATTTTTCAAAATACCAAACAGATCATGCATTTTAGCCATGCCTCATTTTGCCTCACTCCAGCTCTGTCTTTGCATGAGCTGGAGCCATGCTGTTGCTATGCTGTTGCCATGCCACGGCAACCTCTCATTCCCCTGATAGGTGGAGAGTTGACCATACAGGCGGAGTGCACCTCTGTGACATCATAGAGGTGCAAATCAGAATCCACATGTATCAGATCCGTTGCAGCCCCGTTTTTAGAGATTTGGGTATGGAGGAAAAGAGAGAGGGTTGTATTTTCTGACACTTGGTGAGTTCCCTGGAACACCGGGGACACATATTCATGTATAAAAGACGTGCAAAAGTGCATTTTGCATGATAGGTCCCCTTTAAGGAAGAAGGGGATAGATTGAGGTAACTGTGGTCGAATTTTAGGGGAAGAAAAGAATGTCGTTTTCCATAGTTGCAGTTTGATCGGAACTATAGGCTGTTGGAAGAATCACTATTGGAATCAGTAAAGAGACATAAGTAGTTAGTACAAACATCCCAAAGCTCTATTGTACTGTAGTTTTTAGTGGGGCAGTGAAGAGTTGTATACAATTGATGGTACGAAAAAGCTAGATTCTCTTCATAGTTTTCAAATTAATCAGTAATATACATTTGTGTATCAAAGTTGGAATCCACATACATACAGCCTAATGATTTGTTTCCTGAGATTCTATTGTACCCGTTTTAAATCTTGTTTTTTGCAGTTCATGCTGATGCTCTTATGTCTTGCACCAGGAGGAAAACACCATTTTGTTTCTCTATGTATTACTGCTCTGTATAGATGACACCATTATCCTTATCTTGTCTTATACAACTATACTAGTAAACAGGTGCTCCTGGCTCAGACAGTCCTTCAGAAAGAACAGCACTCCTGCTATCTTACATCACTTCAAAAACATGACTACAAACATCAAATCAACAAAACGTCACTGAGCCATAAATAATCATCACACTTTTTGCATTTCATCCAAGCAGAAAAAAAAGACTTTTTCAGTTCAAATCTAGTTAAGAGCTTAGCTGCAGATCACACAAACATGATGGAGCCTCAGTGAGGTCAGAAGAAGTCAGCTGATCAGATAACAGCCTGCGTCATACAACGTTCATCTAGACTCATTTCGCTGAATTGCAGACAGATCATCCATTAGTACCGCTGTCAGTGCATTAATAACATGATCCTGCGCTAAATAAGAGAGCTGTAAACCAAAATAACACCATGTAAATCTCAGTTATTTTATCCACACATCATGTGATTATATTGATAAGTAGTTTTACAGCCATCAACCAATAGGAACACACAACCAACAAAATCCTACTTCATCCTACTCTAGCTTTTAGGAAGGAAGTTGGGATGGATAATTATAGAAGAGGCTGGGGTCTACTTCTACATTGTGTTCTACATTATTCTACAATGTCTACGTTTCTGGTGGATGATAATCTGTGTCTAACCATAACAGAGCAGTTTTATTTCCCCACAAAGTTAAGGCAAAAACAAGACTTGACAAGGTTTTATGACAGACCATGGGATTGGGTTTTAATTACTATTTTGTCCAGGTTAGGGGACGACCAGTCTAGCTTTAAAAACAACGCTGTCTGTTGGTTGGAAACACAAATTGAACAACAGTCTCCCATCTTAACCAATATGTGTTGATCTGTAACACCATCACCTGACTTCCTCTTTTTCTCCAATACAATCACTACAGCCACTTCGCCAAGTAATATAAACATGTGTTGTTTTATAGAAACAACTCAGACTGTTATTCTTGTTAGGGAAACAGTCTCCATTGTTTATGTTCTGGGAGAATATGCCTCTGCAGCCCTCTATGCATATCGAAAAGCTGCTGAAGACAAAATGTGCCATCTGTGCCGGTTATCGTGATGCCTGTGAGGAGTAGAGGGTTCATCAGAAACACCTTCTCAATCCTAACAGCTCTTTTTTTAAATGTATTGTCTACAATGCTGTGAAAATGTGCCTTGGCATCGAGATGGTAAAACAACAAATGCTTGGTCAAGCTGTTCTCAGCAGGCTGCATCTCAGAGACTGTTTCCCTTCGCCAAGACGACGAGACCCTGCTCCTGTCTGAGCGACATGCTTTTACAATATGGTGGAGGATATTATTTCTGCAGTCACAAAACAGGATACAATTTAACCGAGCAGTGAGGAAAGGAGCAAGAGGTTGGATGATCGTTTTGCACTGCAGCCTTTCACTGCATGCATGCTTACACAACACAGGCAAATAACACACACTGGTGGATGGTATATATACACATACGTGTCCACACACAAAGACACACACACAGCTGAGTGACAACATCTCGGTCAGGACATGGAGTGTCTTGGCTCGACTCCTCACTGCTTCGAGAATGAACATCGCTCTCACGCTACTAATCCAGTGCCCTGACAGTAATGGGAGGCAACAGTAAGCATGTTTGGCCAGCACCCAACATGCCTTTCACACGCGCACGCACACACCTTCCCCAGCTGCACCCATCGTATAATCTCAGAGGCCGGGTGTGGTCCATTAGAAACTTATATCATCCCCAACACGGAGGGAAAAATAATGATGTTGACAGCCGACACACTCCTGCATACTGTCACTCAAATGCTAAGCCCCTCTCCCCAACCTCCATACACCCACTCCCTCACTGCTGCACATCACAGCACAGGCAGATGTTTACTGCCTTCAGTTGCTCTTTTTCTCTCCTCTCTTACTTCCTAATGTCTATGGAGCATAATGCCAGCCCTTCATCCCTCCCTCCCTCCCTCCCTCCCTTGTTTTCTCTCCTCCATCTCTCTGCATCCCTCTGCAGTGCTACGGCTCTCTGCTCTCCTCTCATACATCCTGCCGCCTGACGGAGAAAGAAAAAGGAAAACACTCCCTGGATGGATAGCAGCTTGTCCAATTCCTCGTGTTCAGCCTGGAAACCAAGGCGTTAGACAAACATGGCCTGCTTACCGTCTCTCTGTCTCTCCTCCTCTTTCGCTCTCTCAGTGTGTGTGTCCCTCCTGACTGCAGCCACACGGTTTCTCTCGCTCTGATTCCTCCTCCTTCCTTCTTCTTCCTCCTCCTCTGTTCTGCTGCTCTCACAAACCTGCTACTGCCGCTGAGTGTCCGCCTCTTCCCCTCTCTTTCTCCCTCTCTCAGCTCCTCCCCTAACCACCCTCCTCCCTTTACATGCTCTAATGCTCTCTTCGGTCACAACATCAGCGGATGAAGAATGCTATAGAAAGGCTGAGATTTTGTATTTTGCTGCCTGTGAGATTCTATATCTCTATTTTGTGTTTTCATTGAATTCAAGTCACGTGGTTAGGCATTTATTTTTCTGGAAGTGAAACCTATAGGGCCAATAACATCACGTACAGCTGTTTTGCTGCTGCACACCAGAAGATATTTTTGAAACAAGATGTTCTTTTTTTTTAAAGACAGAAGCCAATTCCGACGTATCACCTGACTAGTTTAGAACAACACACACCCAAAGTAAACGTGTCAATTTAAAATGATTTGAATGACCTTACAGTTGAATTAACACCTCTCTTAAACGGTTTAAACATAAAAGCTGAACATCCTTACCTTCATGAAGGTTAATTTTACTGCGGGTGTATACAGTGTATACAACAATTAAACATTATCTAATTTATATTCTTTATATTAACAAAGGGATCATTGACATGCAAGGCATCGCTCCTTGAGATATTTGGCCATATTTTAAAGTTCTTTATTTAGGGGTTTAGCATTTTTTAGGGTACGGTTTTGGTTTTTCAGCTTTACAGTTTCAGTTTCATCTCATATCAACTTAACGTTTCTCTTGACTACCTGCCAAGGGCGTAGTAAGCAAATGAAAGTTGGCAAACGACATTAGCATGTGCAAATATATTGCTTCTCAGGAGTTGATGGAGACCAAAACAGAGCTACACAAAGCTGGAAAATTGGCCTTACATTGGTCAAGTTGACAGAAACATGATTTAACATAAAGACATATGTTGCTCTGTGTTTTGGGGATTTCAGTTAATAGGCAAATGATTGCTAACACTTTCGCCATATCAATTCTAGGAAGTGATATAGTTATGTGTAGCTTGTTATGATTCCCCTAAGTATCCATAAAAAGCTATTATTCTGCTTTAAAATTAAGATTTAAAATAATAATATGATTTAAAATAATAATACAGATTATTTCAAGCAAATTGAACTTTTAAACCTCTTTTCATATGTTTGGATTAGAGAAAAAAGTTAAAGCTTGAAAACCAGGTAAAAATAAATATAAATACCTGCAATGAATTTCCTTGTAGAAAAATAGTTGTTTAGCTCTGTACATCAAATGTTATGATAACATTGCCCAAAACTGAGTCTAAGAGATGTAGTAGAATTGGTCACCACTGTTAGAGTGACATCTTCTCTTTTTGGCTTGATTCCCCTCCAACATGTTTTGGTGGCTAATTGGATCTGATAGGCTGCTGCTGAGAGAGAGCTCCCCTCCCCCCCTCCCTGAGCCTGGCAGGACTGAAGCTGAGGCCGTGACAGCCCACCTCACACTGCAGAGCGGCTGCACCCTCTTTGTCCGCTGCATGTAGCTCATGCAGCGGACACACTGCATCGTAATGAGGGGTTCACCCCCTTACTTACACACACACACACACACACACACACACACACACACACACACACACACACACACACACACACACACACACACACACACACACGTGGTAATTGTGGGTGGTTCCAGTCTGTCTTTGTGCCTGGGTGCCCCCAGACCAAGGAGGACCTCAGGATACAGCAAAATAAACTGCATACACAATCATGCCCTGAACATGTAGTGCTCATTCAATTAAATTGAATTCAAAAGCAATCTACGTCAAACGCTCAAGTCAAATAAAAGTTAAAAATAAACATATTAAGTAATAAAAAGCCTTTGAGGCCTGACCTACTGGCAGCGCAGCGACAGGCAGCGGTGATGTTTGGATGGGGACAGAGGGCCAAAAACACGAAATAATTACAGCCGAGGTCGTTATGGGTCTTTGGCCAAATTGATTACGAGGCATCTGCCCACCACCTCCGCTCCTCCTCTGGGGAGCCGATGGCCTGGGGAGGGGGGGAGCAGGAGGTCCGAGCTGTCTTCTGACCTCACAAATAGGTCATAAACTAGATCTCTGTGTGTTCAGTCCAGAGGGATGGAGCTGTCATCAGAAAATAGGGCAAATGCTAGAATATGGGGAGCAATTTTTTTTTACAGATGTGCTGTACTACAAAATAATGCTGCATCACAGACTGATGAGGCAAAGCGCTTACTTACTATTAAAAGTGCAGCAAAGCCAGACATGTCCAGTGATGTTCCCCGCCTCATTAACTCTGTTTCAGGTCAGTCCCTCTGGCATATCTTCTTTATGCCTCATTATGTCTCCTGTAAGCAGAATGGGAAAAACATAAATTGCCTAAAAACATTTTTTATTATTCTTAAGATATTTCTTTAAAAAAAATGAAGTGTAGGCAAATAAATTCCAAACTATCTTATTCTCCACACTCTATTGTGCCCCTGAATCTGGACATTTGTAGTTCTTACAAAAAGAACAGAACTAAGCTCAAATAAGATATTTACTTTAGATACTTGGGAACTGCTCTGCAAATGCTTGTGTAACGTATGAACTACATTCGGTGATGCCGCTCTCTGACCCTTTCAGAGGGCATAAAGCATTTCATTCTCCAAAGAAAGTGGGAAATGGCAAAAACAGTCTCATGGCAAAACAAATGCTTTTTAAAGGGCTGATAAAAGGATCATATCCTCCAAGGAATCATGGTGTACTCTTTTGTCATCCGTAATGGCAATTTATTCTGCTTATTTACCCAGTAGTACCAATATGTGCATCAACAGTTACATCTCTTACAAGAACAAATTCTACACAAGCAGTGTCAACTTGCTCTCTCATGATGAGTGTAAAAATTATCTTTAAAAGGAACTTCAGCTTAAAGGTGTCCTATCATGCAAAATGCACTTTTTTATGTCTTTTATACATAAATATGTCCCCGGTGTGTCAGGGAACTCACAAAGTGNGCATTGAAAAAATCAATGACTGGATGTGTCAGAACTTTCTCCAATTAAACAAAGATAAAACTGAGGTAATGGTTTTTGGAGCCAAGGCAGAACGTATAAAAGTTTTTATACGTTCTGCCTTGGCTCCAAAAACCATTACCTCAGTTTTATCTTTGTTTAATTGGAGAAAGTTCTGACACATCCAGTCATTGATTTTTTCAATGCACTTACTCAGTGTTTGAATTGGAGCATAGTCTCCTGGTGAAATTGTTACGTAAATTTGTGTGTCATCCGCATAGCTATGGTAACTTATTTTGTTGTTCTTCATTATCTGAGCCAGTGGTAGCATGTAGATGTTAAAGAGAAGGAACAACAAATCCAAACCTGATACAGTAATGAAAGTGAGACCAATGTGAGAGCTACGCAGCAGCGGCAGGGATAGTGCCGTTGTTGCTGAAACACAAAACTCCACGGGTCCCCGGAGAATCAATCACACTACACAGACTCGGCAAAGATCCTTCCATGGGCGTTACCATGGAAATATCGGAAATCTCAGCGACATAAAGGTCAGTGTTTCCCCTAGGATGTAGTCAGAGCAGCGGTACTAAGGCACGTGGGCCCAGCATAATGTGAGCGCGGAGCTCGTGGATTTTTTTAGTGTGTGCGCGTGCAAAGTGCGCCCCGCCAATTTGTTTCTATGTATCTGCCAGCACAAGAAAGGCTCTTGAGGCCTAGTACCAGGGCCGGTTCTAGTCAATTTGCTGCCTTAGGCGAGATTTTATATATAAAGAATAAATGAAACATCTCTACTAAAGACAAATACACTACAANTGCAACTGCCGCTGCGCCTCGGCTTGTTGACAAAAAAGACTCCAGAAGCGAAATTTGGAAGTATTTTAGCTATATCTCTGACAGTGAGGGCAAGCCTACGGACACCACGAGGCCTCTCTGTCAGACATGTTTTAGATCCCTGCAAACCAAGGGAGCCAACACATCAAACTTGGCTAAGCACCCGCCGACCGGCATCCAGAGCTGTTTAAAGAATTTAAAGACAGACAGATTAGCGAATGTGATAGATAACATAATTACATCATGCTCAAGCCCATGCCCTCAAATCTAAGTCAAACAAGTGTAATTTATTTTGTGAAAAACAAACGTTTTCTTAGTTTGACGAGCCAATTAATGGCAATGATAACTGTCTAATATGGCTATCTTTTTAGCTAAATTACCAATGTGGCTANACAGCATCCATTTGGCGTGTGTGAAATAACAGTATATATATATATATATAGACTATAACACGGCAGTATATAAATAAAGCTGTATTGTATATCAACCCAGTATATATATATATATATACTGTTATTTCACACACGCCAAATGGATGCTGTTTTGTAGTTCGACAGACATTGACTATTAGCAGTTTATAAATAAAGCTGTATTGTATATCAGTCTATATATATATACATGTGTATACTGTTATTTCACACACGCTAAATGGAGGAATAATTTTTGATTTGAGTTACATTTTTGAAAGAATAAGCCAGTGAAGTAATCTATTTCAGTGTTTCCCCTAGGATGGAGTCATAGCAGCGGTGCTAAGGCGGGTGGGCCTAGCATAATGTGAGCGCGGAGCTCGTGGTTTTTTTAGTGTGTGCGCGTGCGAAGTGCGCCCCGCCAATTTGTTTCTATGTGTCTGCCAGCACAAGAAAAGCTCTTGAGGCCTAGTACCAGGGCTGGTTCTAGCCAATTTGCTGCCCTGGGCGAGATTTTATATATAAAGAATAAATGAAAAATCTCTACTAAAGACAAATACACTACAAAAACAGAAACTTATGGACATAGGTAATATACGTCAAAATGGCTTGAAATGTATTCAGTATTGTGTATGAACATGTGCGAATTGGGGGGTGGACGTCACATCCTCTAGGGGGGTCCGGGGGTATGCACCCCTGGGAAAAGATTTTTTGTTGGAGACAAATTTATCCTATGTTTCCTAATTTTTATTGTGTAAGTAAACCTGCCTAGAAGTGTTAGTCGGGTGATAAACATGTAAGGACTGTGGCAAAGTCCACACACAGACACACACAAACACACCATTTACATTAAAAAAAGGAAATGTAATTTAAAAAAATAAAAAAATAAATTAAAACATTTGTTTTTATAAAAACACTTGTATTTGGATGGAATGATTACCTATAGTGATAATAAAATTATTTTTACAGTATGGTACCTGAAAAAGGTCAAATGGCACTGATGGTATCCAAATGTGCCAAAATGTGCCCAAAGGTCAGCCCGCCTGGACTTTCTTTTGCTAAACCTCTCTAAAAAGGTCAGATTTCACTTGTTTTGCCTCAATCTTGAGACATGGTACTTATTAAATGTTATACTTTGGATTCGTAAAGCTTTTAGTCTACCATCCCATCATTCAAGGGTGGTTTTCAATGTAAGTAATGTTTTTTTTTTAGGCGGAGGTAAGAATTTACCTTTTTTTACTATGTTCCATCTGAATTTACTCTGACACAGAAACATCTATATTGATTCTGACACTTCTACACCCAACTCACAGATGAAACCTTGCTTTGATAAAAGACATTATACATATAACCCTTTTAAAAGTTACGTTTTAGTCATTTGTTTTGGGCATAGCATTTTCGAGTCTGAAACCTGAAAAACAGGCTCAGGGCTTAACAGGATAAGTTCAAGTCGCATTACATCTATAGGGCTTTTCTTTTGAAGGGGTGTGTGGTTTTGAAGAGTGTGAGGTGTAGAAAAACTAAATGAGATGTATGACATCAATCAATGGGAGGTTCACCCATAAAAACAATGGTTAGGTGGGCAAAGGCCTTGGTCGTGTGTGTGTGTGTGTGTGTGTGTGTGTGTGTGTGTGTGTGTGTGTGTGTGTGTGTGTGTGTGAGTGTGTGTGTGTGTGAGAGAGGGTGTGTGTGTGTGAGAGAGGGTGTGTGTGTGTGTGTGTGTGTGTGTGTGTTTCTGTGTGTGAGAGAGAGGGAGTGTGTGTGTGTGTGTGTGTGTGTGTGTGTGTGTGTGTGTTAGAGAGATAGTGTGTGTGTTTGTATGTGTGTGTGAGAGAGAGAGAGAGTGTGTGTGTGTGTGTGTGTGTGTGTGTGTGTGTGTGTGTGTGTGTGTGTGTGTGTGTCTGTGTGTGAGAGAGTGTGTGAGAGAGTGAGTGTGTGTCTGTGTGTGAGAGTGTGTGTGAGAGAGAAAGAGAGAGAGAGAGAGTGTGTGTGTGTGTGTGTGTGTGTGAGAGAGAGAGAGAGAGAGAGATAGAGAGAGAGAGAGAGAGAGAGAGAGAGAGAGAGAGTGTGTTTCTGTGAGAGAGAGGGAGTGTGTGTGTGTGTGTGTGTGAGAGTGTGTGTGTGTGTGTGTGTGTGTGTGTGTGTGTGTGTGTGTGTGTGTGTGTGTGTGTGTGTGTGTGTGAGAGAGAGTGTGTGTGTGTGTGTGTGTGTGTGTATGTGTGTGAGATGTGTCTCTGTGTGTGAGAGTGTGTGTGTTTGTGTGCAAGAGA
>NW_011369219.1:266056-298941 GCF_000735185.1 Notothenia coriiceps | reverse complement strand
TGGCTTGGTAGTCGCATACTTCCAAGTCACTTCCTTCAGAAACGAAGCAAGTATACTTCCAAGCCACGGCTTCGGAAAACAAAGAAGAATGGAACAGGCTAACAAGTGTGCCACTCTCTCTCACGGTTTCAACATAAACTGTACCGAAAATACATACCTCACGATGTCTATCTAATTATGAACTTGCTTTACTTTCATGGAACACATTTTTGGTGATAACAAATGCAACAAAGTAACATATTTACCAACACATGTTCTACGCCACTACATACAGTACTTACATTTAAATGTGTGCTGCGCTGCGTCGGTTCAGCCATTCTCCGCAAGGGTTTTTGAAATTGCTCCGTGCGCAAAACATTGTGGGGATTTGAAGGACGCAAAGTCTACCCATGTGCAGCAAATTACCCCCAAACCAAGGACGTGGCCTCGGTGGAATTCCGAGTATGCTGGAGATTGGAACAGTCCTTCGGCGGCACTCGATGACGTACTACGTAGTATCCTTGAAATATTGGCTTGGAAGCCAGTTTCCTCGCGATTGAGAAACGGCCCTGATCTAGGGGGTACAACTCTAAAACACCCACATGATTTACATTTTAATAATCAAATAAGTTCATGAACATAACCAATAACCTAGCATAGCCAACAATAACACATAAATGTAACTTGTTTTATTTTTGTTGGTCATTCATATCTTATTTTACCTAGTTAACATTTATTTATGCATATTTTTGTATCTCTCCAACTTTAAACGATATTTTTGGTTACTCTCCTATAGTATACATTGGAATGATTTCAAACCTGTTTTTATTTATCCTAATAATTATAAAGGAGTGCCTTGGAAATATGTGTTTACATAATTTGTGGTCAAAACGTTTGAGACCCACAGAGATAACTTAGACTGAAATTAACTTATCTAAACACTCGGAGAGTCCTTTACCTCACTGAGCCTCTCAGTCTGACAGGAGAGCTCTCCTCCACCCTGGTTGTAGAAACATCTACTTCTTATATCCGTTAGCGCAGCTAGCACCAGATTCCAATAACAACAGCGCCGGTACCGGTGCGCTCTCTCTCTCTCTCTCTCTCTCTCTCTCGTCGCTCGCTCTCTCGCTCCCACGCTCGCGCTGTGAGCTGCGGGCGCCAGATAAGCCAACATCCCCCACTTTCATCACTTACAGCGCCCATTGTACAGTTCAAATGAAAAGTGTAACCGGGGTGAAAAGGGTGTTACGTTTACTTAATTATGAATGTTGTTACATCAAGGCCGAAAATTAGGATGAGCGCCAACGGTCAAACATTTTCTGACTGGCGCCCCCTTGCAGCAGCGCGCATATTTCAGCAGCGGCGCTGCTCAGCCACTATTTGTATATAGGGGAAACACTGAAGGTGTATGTTTGGCATTGGAAACGGAAATATGCATGATGGACAACTGAACCAATCAGTGTTTGCATACATTTATGTCTTCCTCTGTATTCTTGCTGCGTCAAGTGATGGGAACAGCTCTTGTCAGTGTGGAGACAGAAGCTGTAGAGTGATTTCAGAATCAGCCTCAGGTCTCTTTGTAAATGAAAACTATATTTGAGTTTCATTGTACAATAGTGTGTCTTCTATGTTCTTCTCTGTCCTGAAGGGAAAGCGTATTGATCTGACTTCACTCAGCCTTTGATTTCATTGTTGTTGCTGAACTAAATAGACCACAGCTGATGATAGACGCGGCTCGTATCTGTGGATCTGACAACGATTTTTAGATACGAGTGATAAACCCCAAAGACCCAGGGAAGACTCTTCTGTTGTCATTGATGTGTCTGTCTGTGCAGTCTGTCTTCATGCGGTCCCTCGTCCTCACAGGGTTGGTGCATGTAGGAGATGAACTCAGGGAGGTCAACGGAGTCTCTGTCATCCAGAAGAGGCCCGATGAGATCAGTCAGCTGCTGGTAAGGCCCAACGTTCTGATGTAGATTTTAAGAAAGGCTGCTGTAGATTGGCAACATAAAATATAATGAAACAATTATTTTCAATTTAAACTGGGCACTTAAACCCATTTTATCTTCAAAAGATAACAATACTGGTACTTATCTTTATTATAATCAATGTTATCTGTATTATCTGTATTATTATTATTATGTATTATATATGGGACAGAATCAAATCAACATGCATAAAAACAATTAAAATCAGGACTTTTGGAATTCCAAGTAGTTGTTTTCAAGATATTTCTGGTGTATTTAATGCCATTAACATTGGATCACCATACCATAACTATTAGTGTTCAATGTAATACTTTTTCCAATCGTGACAGCCCTATTTTAAACCCAAAAATAAATCTTCAAAAAAACACTTTTTACACAAGTTCTATACTTTCAAATATTAAAAAACTATATTATTATTATGTCATTGTAATCAGAAATGTCTAGTATATATAAGTAGGCTGAACTAAAAAATGCTCTGCCCATGTATTGTATATTTGTAAACAAGTTATTTGTCCCAGAAGGAAGCACAGGTAAATACTATACAGTATAACTATAAACTAAAAAGACCTTAAGACTTGATTAAAGTGAATCCTCACCTAAAATGTTCCGATCATCTTTTATTTATTTATAAACAGGGTGCACTGTTAGTCCATTAAAATTCTAATCCACCTCAGGGAGCCTTTTAAGTGAAGTATACTTAGTGTCTGTCTTTAATCCCAGGCTTCAGTCACACCCTCCTCTACTTCCTCTGTCTATTTGTGATCTAGTCCCAGTCCCAGGGCTCCATCACTCTAAAGATAATCCCCGCCATTAAAGAAGAGGACCGCCTGAAGGAGAGCAAGGTGAGAGGAAGAGTGACCGAGCATGCTCTGTGAAGCTGCAGCTGAAAGGAAACAGTTTGAATGGAGAAAATGTATTGTAATCTGATATTTTATAACATTTCTTCAGTGGCACTACAGATACATAATTTTAAAGTATTTTTATACAAATACATATATTTTCTAAACTCTTAATGTCAATGCAGGCCTCCAAAGAAATGTTCAGAAGGTTCAAATCGCATTTAACGGTCTCCTTTCATGCAAAAATGTGTATGTCTTTTATACACAATTATGTGTCCCCGGTGTGTAAGGGCACTCACAAAGTGTCAGAAAACAAAAAATGTACATAATATCGTAAATGTGGGCTGGCCCACGGCCCTATCAGAAACGTTGCTATCAGAAACAATGCCCGACGTGTTTTAGAAGTAATATCGTCTTTGTTTACATTAACAAGCATCGCTAACACTCAGAGCTAACCTGTACTGGAGAGTATGTGTAAAAAAGCAGGAAATAAAAAGTACTCACCCACCTTGTGGTAAACCCGCAAGAGAAAAGGATTTAAGCTCCATACTGTTTCAGAAATAATCCTTGATGTGGTTTGGAACATGATATGGCGTTTAATCACAGGGCTGAAATAGAGGGATATGAGGCAGGGCTAGAATGGGTGATCTTGGTATTTTGAGCAAAACACTTCATAGACATGTTTTTTTATATATTTGTATATATCTGAGACCTATAATATATGCCTAAAAATAGTATACTAGGAGACCTTTAAGCAATTAATCAGGTTAAAAGCTTTATTCATTTTTAATTACCTAAATAAAAGAATCATCTGAACTTGGTGCTTCATGTTTTTGATTACAGGTGTATATGAGAGCGTTGTTTGACTACATCCCTTTGGAAGACAAAGCAACGCCTTGCCAAGAAGCAGGACTTCCCTTCAAGCGGGGGGACATCCTGCAGGTGGTGACCCAGGACGACCACACGTGGTGGCAGGCCAAGCGTGTGGGAGACAGCAACCTGCGGGCTGGACTCATCCCCTCCAAACTGTTCCAGGAGAGGTGAGGGCGGGGTGTCACATCATGTGTCCCAACGACCTGTGGCATGAATAGATAAGTGCCAGGACCCCACACTGTGCTGGTATTTATGTTATGTAATCTGTCAGATCCACATTCATGTGTTCCACTTTGAAGGGTCAACCATGATTACATGGAGCATCAAAGCAGTCGGGAAAAAAAATAAATCAAATCACTGCCTTGAATAGGCGCGTGCTGATACTGTTAGTGTCATAATCCGTCAGAAAGATGATCTCAGCGTCTGTTGGAGTAATAACAACAGCTTAAACACAGAAAAGACACAGGTCAGAGAGCTATCCAGGCTCTGATAAGCGTATATGGGTGTTTTGTTGTTTAAATAGATGTTCAACAAGTGTGATTGAGAAAAATGTCTTTAAATGTTTCAGCTTGATTGAACAAAAATAGCATATGCTCGGGTCTGCTTACTGACATGATATCATCATTGATCAATTACGGAACAGGCCTAACCGAAACAATGCTTCAGCTTGAAGTGAAGTATAAAATGATCTCCTCGAAGTCAAAGCGAAGTAAAACAAAACCAGTGTATAGACAACAAAAACACCCGGACGGGACATAGAGACGTAAAAAGACCACTGAGACCCAAAAACACAACAAGGAGACAGAAAACTAACAAAGCCATAAAGTGGAGTAATAAGGACAACACATAGATGGCTAGGACCCAAAAGACCCAAAATAATCACAGATGAAAAAAGAAGGCAGAGACCTAAATCTGTTTTGTGTTCCTCTCAGTTTGGGTCCTTCCTCTTATGGAGGATGGACAGAGGGTCTTTACCATGTTTGTGCCCAGGGGCTCTCATGATCTGTTCATTTCTGTTGTATTTTCCTCTTTCATGTTGAAATCTTTTGTTCCGACTTTCTAACATTCCCTCCCCATCTTTTGCTTGCTGATGACTCTCTTCCTGCCTCCATCCTCTCTGGCTCTCTGTTCTGCCGCACATTTCTCCAGGCGACTGGCCTACAGGATGAAAATGGGCACACTCCCGAATCCAAAATCCCCTAAAAAGCCTGCCTGTAAGTTTCTGCTTCTCAGGATTCAACTGCATCTTCAGCATTATTTCATCAACACAGTAGTGTACTACCTGCAGCCTCTCTCTCCTCTCCTCTCCTCATGTACTTGGCCACTGTCATCATGGGACAATGATATCTCCGCTGGATAAATGCAGCAATGTCTTCATTGACATGTATTGACCTTTTCTGTTGGTAATTGGCATACTCAGAGGCATTAGTATTCATTGACCGTCTTCTCCATATTGCTATGTAGACAACGTTTTTGAAAGGGATGCGAATAAGATGGAGGGGCACGGAGACGGAGGGACAGATCACACACAGTTATGAATTCATCTCTTTCATGTTCGTCCATCTGGCCAGCGAGCAGCTTAAGTCGATCCAGACAAATCAAATCAAGTTTTATTGATAAAACACATTTAAAAGAGATTTTTGGTCGAGCCAAAGTGCTGTACATGTAATAAAAACACATTAATACAATCACAATAAAAGACAATAATCTAGACAGCGTTAGGCATCACGCCCAGTGGGAAACAAAGCCTCAACAATACATAACGCTCTCACTTTATGTGAACCGCCAGGTGAGTGGGTAATATGAGTGGTGGCTCTTCGTGGCGTGTAAGCTACCAACGATCCGATTAGCTCTGAGCCAAGGGAAGAGAACAATAGCTTATCAGTGTGTTAGCTAGCTCTGCTACGCCACGCTACAGCGAGCCTGGGGGACTCTTCTCTCTCGGCCTCCCTCATGCTCCTACAGCTCCCTAATTCATTCCCCTAAATCCCTGAGGGGGGCCCTTTAAATGTGACCCGCCCCTCTCCTCCTCTCCCCTCATTTCTGTCGTCATACGCAATGACAATAAATCTCTTCGATAGTAAAAATCCTCATTTCATAAATATCCAAATTCTCATTCTTCCATCTGCTACCTTCAGCTTTACCTTCTCTTATGTGTCCCACTTTGTGTCTCTTTGTTGCAAACTCTACCAGATGAGCAAGGATGTGATAAAGGTGGGTAACTGTGCAGCAACACATATGATTGGACGAGAACACAAAGACACATTTGAACACAAAACACTCAAAAGGAAATGTTCATAGAAGCATCAAAGCCTCAATGTGTGTGTTTGTGTGTAGATAACTTGCACGTGTGTTAGTAAGGGGTCCATTTGGGAAGTACTTAGCTTCCAGCTTAATTCCTCCCCTCCTGCTGTTAGTGCACCAGACTAGAATAGAGAATAGATGTTCTTGCCTAGTGTGCGTATACGTGTGCGTGTGTGTGTGGTAGTGTGTGTGTGTGTGTGTGTGTGTGTGTGTGTGTGTGTGTGTGTGTGTGTGTGTGTGTGTGTGTGTGTGTGTGTGTGTGTGTGTGTGTGTGTGTGTGTGTGTGTGTGTGTGTGGCACCAGGTGATGTGCAGGCAGAAAAGCATCCCAGGAGCCTATAACCCAACCAAGCAGAGGTTGTTAAAGATAACAATAGCTCCTCTTTTCCTTTGCGTCATTCTCTGTCCCTATTATCTTTTGTTCTGTTTTCCTCCTCGTCTTTATTTGATCTGCTGCAGTCCCAATCTGCTGTTTACAACGTTCTTCTGTGTTTCTCATTCTTTCCTAAAACAATGCATATTGCATAAAATGAGTTGAAAGGACAGAATTCAGACAACAAGTAGTGTTTTTTCGATGTGAGATTGTTTGTACGTCAGCTGTGAATCTTTGGGAGGCGAGGTTTATTTACATGTGTGTGTGTTTGGGGGTCACAGCGACTCGGCTCACACACAGCTGGCTGCTTCCAGATGATGGAAAGCCAACTTTTTCCTCCTCTCCTCTCCTCTCCTCTCCTCTCCTCTCCACTGGTATTTTTCTTCCTCCCTTATTAGTTAGTGGCCGTTGCCTCAAACGACGTTCCTTCATTGTCTCTTGGCTGCCCGTCGCCCCTCGCCTCCTGCTGTCTGCCTGCTTGCTGCCTGTCTGCCCCGCCTGCCCTACCCAGCGCCTCCATGGCCCGCTCCCCTCTTTAACTCTTCCACCTCCCCCCTACTCCTTAACTCTTCCAGGTCTCTTACCCTGTGCTTACCCCCTCTTTTCCCTGCTTGCCTCCCTACAGAGGACTGTGACTGTGAGGGCTATTTCAATGGACAGTACATAGGTGAGAGCGTGCACATCTTTCTCCACCTCCTTCTCCCTGTCAGCTCTTTGCCTGCTGCAGCCTGGCTGTGCTGTGCTGGTTCCCTGGGTGCTTCTGGGCCGGGGGGGTTAACACCACTGCTTGTGTAGGGTTGACCTGTCTGGGGCCGGGGGTTGAGGGATAAGAGGAAGTTGTGAAGGTTTTAAAGGTTCAAGAGACAGGTTCGAAGACAATGCAAGAGAAGGAGGACGGATGAGAAAATGAATATCTCAATTTCTTTTGGCAGAGGAAAGACTCTAAAGCAACACATCTGCCTCTTAAGTGGCTGCATCAATAGCATAAACAGATGGTTCAGGGACACCTCAAAGTGTTAAAGCAATCAAAATTAGACTGTCACATTTATAAATAAGTGATTTCTTTTCATAATTTTGTGCTGGTGTGCTACTTGTAGGGTATAATGACGGTGTTCAATAGATACACCTACCTAACACCTAGTAGAATAAAAAGTGTTTTTGTAAGGCCCCACATAGAATAGGAATACATGAAAATGTACTAAGGTTGTAACAGACCTGTTTTAAAACAGCCTTTAGGACCAAATAACAGCTCTTTACAGAACACTTTCTAGTACAATAATCCACTTTATCCTCAACCCCTCTCTTGCCTTCAACTGGCCGTCCCTCCCTCACCCTTCTTCAGACCCCCATTTACTCCCCCACATCCTGTGAGCTGCTGGAATGGTGATGAGCACAAGGAGCGATATAAACACACCTTTCAGCACCTTCTCCCAAACAAAATACATTATTAAAACGGTATGTGTGCTTCCTATCATGCACTCTGCTTGGAGCTGTAAATCCCTTAAACCCTCCCCTTCATCCCTCCGCCCACCCCCCTCCACCTGGCAGTGTTTGGAACCTCCCCTTCCCTCCCGCCCTGCATCAAACTAACCGACCCTGCTAACCCCCCCCCCTCCCACACACACAAGGGCCCTGCTGCGTTGGACGCATTTCACACTCAACCTGGCACGTTTGCTGCTCGTTCACCCTGTGTGGAGCTGTGAGGCTGGGTTGTGTGATGCTCTAACGCCAGTTATAGTCTCTCCTAAGTGTAAAGCAGTGGCGCCCTCCTGTGGCCAGGTGTTTTCCTGGGAATTTTATTCAGGTACAGTGCCCGGCTCATTCCCTCCTCAGGTACACACCACTGGTGGGGGAAACAGACAGTACTGGCCATGGGAGACCCTGATTGGTCACTTTCTGCTCTGACGCGGTGTTTCTCAGGGCCAGGCTGTCCTGTCTGTCCTGCCTCAGCACTGTAGCCTCGCTCAGAGCAGCATGCCTTGTTTGGACCATTATGTTGGACAATGATGTCTATTCCGGGTCACTGAGATCAGACTTGAACCGCTGTAATGGTGTTTATACTGTATGCCTTTTGTAAAATGAATTTAAAGGAATACTTAACCCACAAAATGACCATTTGTATATCAAATACTCACCTGTGGTACCTTGGAATTATGGAAACAACACTTAGTTCTTTCGCATATCTTATTTTTTGGCTTGTGTAACCATTAGCCAATAAACAACCAAGGTAACACCCTAGCAGCTTCACCTAATGCATTTACTATCGGCTGCATGTAATCCAATTTGAAGCATGAATAATGGCTCTGAGTTCAGCTCATATCTCACACTATCAAGTATTTACACTGCAAATAAGAGTGAGCTATTTTTATCCCTCTGCACTATTTTCAAAGGTCTTTTTAATGCATGATGTCACAATAGATTGGCCTTGAATTTGTTGTAAATATTGATTTAGCATTTGCCCGTTGCACTTATCTCATAACATTTTTCTAAGCTTTAAGATGTATGCACCATGGCAGTGAAGTTGTGTACCGATGTTATCTAATCATGTGTAAATAGTAAATCTGACAAAATACTTGTTTTTTCTTTCTGTTCCTTGTTTCCCTCCCTTCCCCGGCTTCCCTGCAGCTGGTTTACGGAGGAGTTTCCGGCTGAGTCGTAAGGACAGGCAAGATTCCTCCGGAGAGGGCTCTGATTTTGGGGACAGCGACTACACGACTTATGAAGAGGTTTCCCGCTACCAGCAGAGGCCCAATGAGAGGCCCCGTCTGGTGGTCCTGATCGGTGAGACCCCGAGGCACACATGTCCTGTTGTAACAGCAGGGACCTCTAGTGGACAAAAGCGTGTGTTACAGCATACTGATGACCTAGTTGTTGGAACTTTTTTAACAAAAATGATCCATGTCAAATCAATGTTTTGTTTATTTTCTTTCCTTTCAACACACAATCTTGCAAAGGATCCCTTGGAGCACGAATCAATGAACTCAAACAGCGGGTGATTGCTGAAAACCCACATCGTTTTGCAGTGGCTGTACCACGTGAGTTATACACAAACTTAATGATCAATTAACCCATAGTATAATGAATGATATGACAACATGCATACACATTAAATATCCATGTCGTCCGTTTATTCAAAGAAAACTGAGAAAATAGTAAACATACGGTGTAATACTTGCATCATGCAGAGATCACCATGCGGTTTCTTTGCGGTGGAACATTATTTGCCCTTCCACTCATAGTGAGACACACCTATAAGTAATGTCACTATAATTCATCATCAACATCAATCATAACAATAATAAATATAAACACAGGCAAATCCATTACATCCTCTGCATAGTAAAATAACACTTACAAAACATTAATAATATTTCATTATAAATATAAATAAGGTAAATATGCAAAATGGCTTCAACAATAAACATTCAAGTAAATTCCTTTTTGTGTTCCGACAGATACCACCAGGCCCAAGAAGCCTCATGAGAAGGAGGGTGTGGAGTACCACTTCGTCACCAAACAGCAGTTCGATGCAGATGCTTTAAACAACAAGTACGTTTACACCGACACTTTGTGTATCGTATACTTAAACATAGAACATTGTTGATGTAAAATGAAACCTTTAAGAAATACTGAATTTAACCTAGAACTAAGCAAAGAAACTGCTAAAAATAATGTGTTAAAAATATATTTCAGTTTAGTTTTTTAAGCTATCAGCACCATAAAAAAGGGACATTGAAACAGAGGACTTGAACAACTTAATTTCTAGGATACTACTAAGTATTTTGTAAACATACATGTGAGAAATTATTTCTGGCCTGAAAAAAATAAACCTTAAACCTGCTTAGTATAGAAAATATGAAAGTTTCATAATGTATGCGTAAACATATACGATTGGTTCCCTGCTGATGTAAATGTTTGTTGTTTCTCCACAGGTTCATAGAGCATGGGGAATACAAGGAGAACCAGTATGGCACCAGTATAGAGGCTATCCGCTCTGTGCAGGCCAAGAATAAAATGTGTGTGGTGGACGTTCAGCCTGAGGTAAGGGTCATGCTGCAACAGCTGATCACTTCGTATGTAATCTTCATCCACATGTATCATGTCATGTCCTGCGCTACAGATCCTGCAGGCAGCAGCAGTTTGCAGAATGCAGGCAGTCACATCAGATCTGCTCACTGTGTGAAGTGTGTGAGGTTTCTCTGTTGACCCTCTCCTATCATGTCTGATCTGTGTCCGTTCTGTGCTCTATTGTATGCAAACCCTCCATCCCCCCAGGCCCTGAAGAGGCTGCGGACAGCAGAATTCAAGCCCTATGTAATATTTGTCAAACCTCGTGTTCCGGAGAGCAGACGTCGCCGCAGCGCTGCCACTTCACCAGGAGGGGGGGAGCGCGGCCGCGTAACAGTGAGTCCTGCAATGTCTCTCTGCAGAACTGTGTCCCCATTCAGTGGCTCAGAACGATAGCATATATTTTACACCAGTATGTAGTGTGTACTGTTTAATGTAACAACAATTATATTTAGATTCAGATTCATTAGCCAAGAGTGTGACTCCTACTGTAACATTGCTGTAATTTAAATGTCCCAACTGTATTTAAAGGAGCTATAATTAGCACAACCTTAAACATCTACAACATTAAAATGCAATATGCACAGCACTGATAATAATGCGAAACACATCATCAATACTGTAACAGTTGACCTTTGAAAGGAACCTATTGGAGGGTCTAAAGCAAGGGTGTCAAACTCAATTTCATTGCGTGCCACATTAGCATTAAGGTTGCACACTAAGGGCCAGTTGTAACTTTAAGACTATATAAATATATAATATATAAATAATGTAATATGTTACATTTTTGCCTGTGCATTGGATTATAATCAGATAGGGTAATAACTTCATAATTAACTACGTCAGAAAGCAGAAGTCTAGGGGAAATAATTTGAAGTCTCTTTAGTGTGCATGTCACAAAATGAGATGCATTGTGGGACATGTATTAAATGGGCAACATGCTTCTGTAAAGCGGCATGTAACCGTATAATAAACATACTATATTCTTTCATAGCTCTTGCGGGCCGCATAAAATGAATTCGCAGGCTTGATTTTGCCCGGGGGCCTTAAGTTTGAGACCCCTAAAGGATCTAATTACATTATTTTTGCCACCGGCTGTAACGACCAGCTTTTACCTTGTTTTTCTGCAACAGGATGAAGACCTCCAAGAGATGCGTCAGTCTGCCATTCAGATTGATCAGCAGTATGGACAACTGGTGGACCGGGTCCTGATCAAGGAGGACTCAGCCAGTGCCTGTGCAGAACTGAGAGGTATCTTGGAGAGGCTGGAGCGAGAGTCCTTCTGGGTGCCTATCAGCTGGGTGCGGACCTAAACCTAACTTCCAGAAGAACTTCACAGCCACATCAACCAAATCCTGAACCAGTCCTCTCTTAATGAGCCGATACCCCTCCCCTAAAGACCTGCTCCCCTGCCCCGGGGGGCGTTGAACTCTGACTGATGCAGGATCAGCCACAAACTAATGCACAATAAGGAGAGGATGAGTCGGAGGAATACCTCGTTGTCTGGGATTCTGCAGCAGAAGGTAGCTCTCGTTGCCCAGAAATCACAGTCTGACTGTCACTTCAAGTCATATTTATTATTTTTAAATGATTGATCTACTTCAAAGACAAGGGAAAGAAGCAAGTTTGTAGTTTTAGAAGTGTTTTAATTCCCCACGCTGTCACGGAGAGTGGCAGGTTTGGGGTCCCACTCAGAGGATTGCTCAGTCAGTCAGCTTTATTGTGACTCTTGTTGGAGTACCTTTAGTAGCATGTTTTTTTTAGGTTTATTCAACTCAATTCATCACAGAATGCTTCCTCTTAATTCTTACTTGTCATGTATCCTGTACAGTATTATATACAACGAAACATTCAGAAAAACAGGAGAAAATGATATATAAAGTTAAGTTAATGTAATTTTAAACTACTGTGTTTTTTCGCTGAATATAATTTCCACACATGGACGGAAACACAATATTATCCAAATGGAATGTGAGAATTTCATTTTCTACAGAACACTTTGTTTATGGGACACGCATGAAAACGGATTCCTCAGTCTCAGATGTAAATATTGTAAATGTGACCTCCTCGTGTGCCAACGAAAGATGTCGTAGCACTTCAATGCAACCTGTTTACCTTTGATCCCTGGGAACCCACATCCGTTTGTGTGTAGAATAATGCCGTGCACAAAGTGTGTGTGTGGATGTCACATTCACTTCCTGTTTTCAAAAACAAAAAAGCGAGGATGACATGATATCCATGGATTGCAAATCCTTTGTCTTTATCAGCAGATACTTTAATTAAATCCTAATTTAATTCAATTATCAAGCAAACATGCCAAACCTTATGTGATCACTGTTTTTCAAGAGACACAGTTTAATAACTAATGACCCAGGAACAGATTAAAGGCCTGGCTTTGAGATGATATACAATATACATGGGATGTCATTATTAATTAACAGTGGCTAGTAGAAAGTTATTTCACCTGCTAGTCTCTTCCTAGCACATTTACACATGTGTTGTTCTGTGTAAAAATGTGTTCAAAAGTACCCTGTGTTATTATACGTAAGCCAAATCAAATGTATTTTTTTCAGATTTATTATTTTTGGTACAAAACGTTCACTTTTTGTTACTATCCCTTCGATGCAGCTCAGCAATGGACAAGAGGAAAGTTAACTGGATCTCTTCTCTGTTGAAGCCTTTTCGCGTCAGCTGAACTTCAAATGTTATAATTTCACAGAACAAGGATCTTGTCCCTTTGCAATTATTTCTGAAATGACTTTAGGTGAGGATATTTACAGTCCGCAGGGAGAGGAGAGACGATTACGAAGAACATTAGCTCCTTTCAAGTACATATCAACATGTGCGTATCATATCAAAATAGACTTGTAAGAATGTAAGTCTACTTCATTGGGTTTATTGACACAAAACCGATGATCTATGTGGCTTGACTAAAGGATGGAATAACGATTCTACACTGACATTTCTATTGTTTGTGTGGTTAAAATGAAGCAGCTTCTTGATGCTTTGTTTTGTTGAAAGATGCCATGTTCTCTTGATGTCTTCATGTTCTGGACAAACCCAGAATGTTGAGTTTATAACATGACCTGTACAAAGTGCCATAATTAAAGCTAGCTGAGTCAAATAATTGGTGTGTGTGTGTCCTTACAAAACCTAATGTTTTGTTAGCATCGAAATCTTTTTTTATTATATTTTTGACGTACTACACTATTCTTTTTGTTCATGATATTTTCGACAAATTATACTATTTTGTCACAACATCTAATTATATGACATTTTTCGTGATATTTTCAATACTTTCTTTGACGTTTTCCATGATATTTTCATCATACTTTAGTATTTAATTTCCGACATTCTATAATATGATTATAAAGTCAGTCCAAATCCACATGCTGGACAAGAAGGACACACCTCTTTTATTTTGAGTTTTTGATTAATCTCTTGTGGCAAATAATTGGAACCAACGGAGACAGGAGAGCTTCGATCTGATTTTAGACCCTGACATTCATTGGAAGTTACAACCTTTGCCCAACCAGCTCTGAGATGATGTACCCCAAATTGTTCCTTTAACCAAAAGAAAGCCAGTAATCCAACATTCCATCAGTAATGCATATCAGTTACGTTTCTTACAGGGAAGCAGGCCCCATAGGTCAGCGATCAGATAAGATTGACATTCTGACTCATTGCATATCATTACCTGAAGAAGAGACTGTTTCCAATCAATCAATCAATGTTTATTTATATAGCCCAATATCACAAATGTTACATTTGTCTCAGTGGACTTCACAGTTTGTACAGAATATCAGTATGACAATACGACACCCTCTGTCCTTAGACCCTCACATCGTACAAGGAAAAACTTCCAGAGAAAACCCACAGTTTAAAGGGAAAAATGGGAGAAACCTCAGGGAGAGCAACAGAGGAGGGATCCCTCTCCCAGGACGGACAGACGTGCAATAGATGCCGTGTGTAAATTCCAATCTTGTTTATTGTATATTCAGAAGTAAAGAGGTTTTCTCATAACACAGCGGATGAAGAGAGTTTAAGGAAACAGGCACCAGTTCATTTCCTACACTAGGCTGCTCAAGATCTAATGCCAAACTCTGCTGCCTGTGCATACAGAGAAACATGAACTGAGGCAAGGACACCAGAGGAGAATCAATAGAAGGACACTCAAATAAATCTCCATCAGTGTTTTTTCCATATTTTATGAAGATTTAACATTTTGTATTGAAAAATCTTGTTATTTAATATAATTATAATTAGTATAGACTTAATTTATCTTCCACATATTTGGTTATGCAGAATGAGAACATCTGTTTAGGAATTCGATTTCCTCACGGACAAAGCAAACACAATTACAAAACAAAGCAGAGTGAGATCATCCAGTGAAATATAATAAGCCCTGGGTTTGTTTGGACCTATAATGATTAACAGTTCATTATAATAGTTTTCAATTGAGCTTGGATTCTATCGGCCCGCCATTCATGAAGTGTTTGAGACGATCTATTTGAAACGTATTTAAAAATAACAGAAGTTTAAGATGTCAACATTGTTTAGTAAGTGAAAGTAGTGATAGAGTATGTTTGAGACAAGGATAGTAGAAAATAATATAAAAGATGAACATGGCCTTGGAGGCATCTATAATGAGGATGATTCATTGAGCTATAATTAAACCCAGATTCCATTATAGCTATATGGTGTTCGGCACAGTGGCCTCTGTGTATGAGGCAGACTGGATATAATTCAGCTTTAGAAGTCGATAGAAGATATAGTGGATGATAGACTTGGCTTTCACCTAAGGGCTTTTTCTGGAGATGAATGAGATGACCTTCAAAAGTAAAAAGGTTAACATGTCGCTCATTTCCCTCTTTGAATAATCGAGTTGAGATTATTATCAGTCAGAAACAGAAGTGTTTTTCATCTAAGGCATGAGAGTTAAGAGTCTTTAATGGTAGAATACATATTCTTTTTTACATATCGAACTAAAGTTAACCTCTTTAAATGAGTGGAAGATCTGACGTAACTCTATTCATATCTACACATAATATTAATCATTTGTCTTAGATTTATACATTTTCCAAAGTGCCAAAAACGTTTGATTTCTGTGAATGTTAGATTTGGATTTTTTTCCTGCTTCCTGAAATAACGAAGATGTTAGAGTAAATCAATTGTAAATCCACAATATGGCTAAAAACTAGTATTGGGACATCTTCATATTTGTGTGTACTCTTGCAAATAGGACATCTAATATTTTCATCATATAAAAATGTGTCTGTCCAAACAAAGATGTTCGGTCTATGTATCACTAAACTTACCACGTCATGCATGGTTATGCAATAATATAACACCTTTGTATAATGTAAGAACATCATCTAGTGAGCTGTGACCACTAGATGGCACAAGCAGGACATGAGGCAGCCAATTATAGAGTAGATCATTTTAGCAGGAGACGGTGTTAAAGCTGTTACCCCTAAAATAGTTTTTTAAGGATAATGACAACATCTTGATTCTTATTGCCTCCAGGCACCAAGAGCCATGTCAAACACTCCATTTTGTTTACTTACTTTAGTGCAGTGAGAAACAAGATGAAATAAAAAGCTGGTAAATACATATTTCTCAGGAGTGATTCTGAAAATGACACTTGTGGTTGAATCAGAACTCAACATGTGGTAATGATAACACGCAGCGGGGGTCTGCTCTCCACTATCAGCCCATCTAATGTAATCTGTGTTGCCTCTTGGGTACAGTACAGCGTGAAGGCCGCATAGTAATCTTCCCAGATGACTTTTTCTATAATGTAACTTGCACCAAGTAGATTTTCTCAGTGATGGATGAGCCACAGAACAAATGATTGCACTAGCGGAGGCTCCTCTCTAAAGGTTTCCCTTGTGTCCTTGATTTCATTGCTCTCCCCCCTCAGGCTGTGTTATCTATCACTGTTTGGCACAATACATCTTATTGAAGAGCACACGCACACACACTTCACGCACACACTCACGGACGCACGCACACACACACCACACCACATACTGTATCTGTTATAGTGACTGTGATTGTTTCAGGATTTGTGGATTTTAAATTGTCCAATTTTAATTTAAATCAACATTTTAATATTAAATGTGGGTTATTTATTTACTTTAGTAAGATAGAGGAAGTTTTGTGTTGAAGGGGTTATGGCAAAGTTGGCCATTTTATAATGACATGTTTTCAAGTCATCCCGAAATGACTAACAGAGCCGGAAGAGGTGTTGATTTCAGATGTGTCAGAAACCTTTAAGTAAAAATCCAAAAGCATACTTCTATTGTGCACATTAACACCACACACCATATATACCCATATACACACATATACACACATATACACACATACCCCCCCCCCCACCACACACACATACACAGCCTGCTTCCTGTATTTATTATGCCACATTTTGAAAACTCCATTAGTGACAGTTAGAAAATAATTATATGAAATATACATGCATTTCAATAAATGTTCATAAAGAAAGAGTGTTGTGATTTCTAATAGGTTTTTCTGCAGTGTCCCTTTAGTTTACTGACACATATTAATTAGACGCAAACAAGACACCTTCATTGCTGAAAACACAGCTCAGAATTGTATTAAATGCAATGTAATGTAATGTATTCAAAGTATGCAAACACAGATGGAATAAATTGCATACACAGTTATGCACAACATTTTAGTGTCCATATGAATATCTCAGGTGGTTTCCTCGTGCATCTTTCCTGTTTGTCCTTGCAGACCCAAATGGAGATGGAGCAGAAGGAGGATTCTTCAGAGATGTTGACCGCACTGCTTGTGGTGGCCTTTTTGGTTGATGTCATTTGTTTTTGGAACTTTAGAGCATTTATAGTTCTTTGGATACCTATCTTTTCATGAATGTAGGCCTTCCTCATCATGGCCATTTCCTCCTGTCATCAACCATAGCATCCTTTTCCTCTTGAAAGGCCTTTCTTTCCATAAGTGGTTCCCTGAGTTCTTTGTTAAAGGTTTCTCTTTCCTTTTTAATGTAGTCCTTCTCCAACTGAAAGGTATTTCATTCCTCAGCACACTCTCTCTGAACGGCCTCTCTCGCGCGGGTCAGGCTTTGCTTTTCATCTCCAGAGCCTCCTTCATGATGTTTAAATGTGTCTCTTCACATAATGGTTGGTGCTTCTGCTTCTGTCTGCTGCTCCAGCATGTGGTTCTCCACAGGGAACCAGCTGGCTGTTTCCTGCCACAAATTGTTGCTTTGGGGTAAAGCAGCGACTGGCTCTGCATCACTGGAGGCTGGAGGGGAGAGTACTTAAAACCACCATTGGTGAAGAAACAGTTAGCCTCGCTGTACTCAGGGATGTCGTTTCTCTGAAACTGCTGGACCTTTTCATCAGAAGTACCCTTCACCATGTGCAACCACCAGGTGGTTGTTCTTGCCAAAACACTTTAGGTGAATAGAGATTTGTCTATTCTACAAGGAAGAGAAAATCAGCATTGACTTGATAACAAGTGATGAACACATTTTTTTATTTAACATCACCTTTTTGGTGTAGTTCAAACCAACCAACAAATCTTACAGTTCACTTTTTTTAATTAAATGTTAACAATCTCAATGAAAATGGTTGAACTAAGCCCAACCCGTCTGGAAACCTGCAGTTCAACGGTTTTTATTCCCAACTACTGCTTATCTCAGAGATACAGAGATCTATCAGGAAAAACTTTTCCTTGCATAACAATCTCTTTATTTGAGATATATATTGCAAGGGGGAGACAGAAGAGAGGACATTGCCTGTAATGGTTGACAGGTTCGGGATTCAAATCGGTTTACTAGGCAGCTCCAACAACTGAGCTATCCGGCAGCCCTCACTTTACATTTTAACTATTTTAATACTCACTACCCAAAAAGATGGGTCCTCCTGTAAAGGATCAAGACAGTTTCAGGGTAATAATAAGTGAAGTACTGTTCGCTATGTGCTGGTGGTTGTTCTTGCCAAACCACATCAGGTGAATAGAGATTCATCTTTAAGGAAGAGAAAATCAGCATTGACTTGATAAAAAGGGATGAAGACATTTTTTTTAAACTAACTTTTTTGTGTAGTTCAAACTAACGTACAAATATTACGGTCAGAGATATAGATTCAGCCAGGAAACACATAGTCTTAACATTTTAACAAATGTAATAGTTACCTACAATTTGATTGCTTCAACGCCGGCTTATTATATTATCCACAAAAGGCATTTGAACATATACAATTCTTGATCACCACATTCATAAGAGTGGTTTAGTGGTTTACACACACACACACACACACACACGCACACACACACACACACACACACACACACACACACACACACACGACACGCCACACAGACGACGCACGCACACACACACACACACACACACACACACACACACACACACACACACACACACACACACACACACACACACACACACACACACACACACACACACACACACAAACACTTCCTGTAAATCACTTTAAGGTAATTTGTACGGGGCTTTAGCTCATCAGGCCATGGCCATTTGAGAGGCATGTGTGATGATGTCTGCAGCAATGTTTCAGATATTATTATGACACACCGTGGTACTAAAACTATCGCGAAGAATCTCCAAAGTGTTGACACACGACAGTCGGTCAGATGACGTTGCATTAGCGGAGTGGATTATTAGCAAAGTTAACTATTACAATTGGCACTAATTTCCCAAGGGCTCTTTAGGAGTACAATGAAACTGCGCTCTGGATAATCTGTGCCTTGTGATTAAATTGGTAATCAACTCTCCTAAGCAATAAACACATAGTTTGGTAATTAATTATGAATCAGCCCCAGGTCATGGCCAGTAAATGTCTGCGTGAAATAAAATATTGCTGTCATATCTGTTACTTTGTTCTGTTGAGGGCACATGGTGTTCCCTAGAAAAACAAACTATTCTAATTGAATTCAGTAAATATACTGTCTAGATGCATACAAATGTAATATTCAGTATGGTGGAGTGTAAACCTTTGGTGTATGTTTGAGTTGGAAATGCAATTTTGTCACACATTTATTTTACATTTGCATGGCCTTAATAATAGAGATTGAGGTGGTGGCCAACTGAGGTAAAGGTTTCCAATAAATCAGGAGGGAAATGGTTTCTTGAAGGTTGGACAATCCACTTTGTCAGAAAAGAAATGAAGCTTCCCATTCAATCTCTCTGCCTGACATGTTCTGTACTTCACTCAGCTCTTTAGGGACTGCCTTAATGTCAATGTACGATTTGCTCTTTGTTCAAAGTCCAATTATCGTTCCTTTTTTTCTTGAATCTGCTCACTGTCACATTACTCTGCCTAACATGAATGTGTAGAGTATAAAAGCATGTGATTATCTGCGAAGTAGAGAAGATGAAATCAAACTTACATTTTAATGTTCTGTTCTTTGACTTAAAAACATGCTGTTGTTACTCATAGAAATAAATCAATATAATATCCAACAGTAAAAAGACAAAGGTTTTAGCCTTGTTCTTTTTTTGTTGAAACATATTGTAGATTAGAAACGGAGGATGATGGAATAAACTAAATGTAATGCTAAACTCACAATGTAAATAGTAGCATTCCCAAATTAAAATGTTTTCCAAAAACTAATTCTGACTTCTTAAAATATTAAACTTGTGGGAGTTTTTATGGGATCTTATTATGTACCGTTTTATTTGACAATGTTGCTGTAACACCGCCTCAGGTGGCACATTTCTCAGGTTGGCTTGAAGTGGATATTGTGTCGATGTATTCGGTGCAGCTTCACAATCTATTCCTGAGTTATGTTGAGTCAAATTGACCGTGAATACAAATATTTGGCAAATGATCTGTTAAAGCAGAAAATATTGAACCTTGATCAAAGGAAACAGGGGATAAAGTATGTGCTTCTTTGATGTACTGATGTGAAATCTGCAACAAATTAGGACTCTCGTTTCCAGCTTATTAAAATGAGTTTTTGTCTCAGCTAACATGCCAACAAACAAATGAAAGCTTTAGCGCAAGTTCAATAAGGAAGACCTAACAATGAGTCACTTACACGTCACTCTATTGCCTCTCCCCCCTCATTAAACATGTGGGCGTCATCCCTCAGCAGCCAATTGCTGCACACGCTAAAATCCTTAAAATGCCTGCTCTTCCTTCCTGTCAGTTGTCATTTCAGGTGACCACACGCAACCCTCCTCCACCCCTCTCGCCTCCCGTCTCCTCCAGGACAAAGCTAAACCTTCCTCCTCCAGACCGGTCCTACCTACTTATCACCACCACCAGTGTCTAGACCCCGGGGATTTTCATCTGAGCGGTTCTTTCCCTCTCGAATGATTATCCTGCAAACCAGGGCCTAATCGCCAAACACCATTCCATTCTCCTGTTGTATTATCATGGTAATCATTTCATTTATATGACGTGTAACAATAAATATGTATTCCATACATCACGTCTCTCCGGTTTGAAATCCTAAAAGTTAAGTTCATGAGCAGAGGAGCTGTCCTACATAGGATAAAACAGCTTGAGGTAAATAAGATTAACATCAACGTTACAGCCAAAGTAATTGTTTCATAAAAGTTGCACTAGATAGTAAATGAGTTAGTCAACAGAAAACTCAACTATTTTGATGATTCATTATAAACAATGTATTTATTAATGGATAATAGAACAAATAATAAAATAAGGACAATTTAATAGATAGTGAAAATAATAGTTAGCTGCAGTGTAGTTTCCACAGTTTTTTGCAAGTAAATGTTATTATAAGATCAGAGGCAAGTGGAAGAGACACAGAGATGTTTCAGTCTCTGTGTTTCATTGAGATAGAAAAAAATAGTTGTGCTTATAATGCCATGAAGCCATAGAGCATGCTTTTGGAAAAGCGGATGTTAAACCCTTACAAATCTTCAACAGATACCTCTGTAGAAACACTAATACAAAATGAATCACACAAACTAAAGAAGCAGGCCTGAATTATCGGTGCGCCTGCATTTAGTACCAAGGCTTTTGGTACTTGTTGGACTGTTACATTATTTACACACCCAAATTCAACTTTTTGAATTTGGATGAGCATTTTTCTCTCGAAATAGATTCCAAAACACACAGGAGTATTAGATCTTATGGTTTCTACAATTATCTTTGAAGAACTTGTAAAGCTTCTGCTGTGTGTGAGTTCCCACTCTGCAAAGGCATCCAGTCTGTTAGCAATGAGTTGCTGATGCACTATGGCTGACCTGCAGGCAATTTCCTCTGCCAAAATATCTGCTAAATGAACTGAGACTGAACTGAGACTGAACTGAGGATAAACTCCTAGCCTACAGCAGCTCCAGATAAGAGTCTGTGGAGAATAACAAGAAAGTTAACCAAAAACCCAGAATAATTTTCTACAATATTTAACTTAAAGAAATTGAAACTCCCGCTCTGAAAACTAGAGCACATATCAGGCCTACAAGTACATCCATTTATTACCGTCATTCCTGCTTCTGCTTTTGAGGCAATCTTCAAGTTGAATGTCATCTTTCCTAGCAGTCATTCATTCACATTTCATACTGTACGTACAGAGAAGATAACTATTCTGAGTGCCAGTGCCCTCTGCTGTTGCTATAGGATGTTCCTATATTCTGCAAAGCTTCATGGAGCAGCAGGCTCAATCAGGTTTCAAGCTGATTTTTTCGCTGCTGTGGCGTGACTCCATCCATTGTGCATTGTGCGTGCTGTGTGAAACTGAATAAGAGAACATTTCAGAAAATATAAAGGGTACAGTACGTAGCATGAACACCGGATGAAAGTTGTACCTTGACAAGAAACTGTACCCATTTAACCCAGCAAGTCTTTGCCCAGTTTCTTTATGCAGGGTTTTCAGGTGCGGAGTGTCGACTCCGTTCACTTGAAAAAAGCTTCCAAAACATGACAGATTGCCGGGGATGACTGCACTCACTCCAACTCTCTAGTATTTATTTAATTGAGGCTTCAAAACACTTCTGTTTGCCACTGCATTTTGTTAGAATAAATGTTGGGCTATTTATTTGTATCGTGCACTATGCTGCAGCCTTTTTATTTTTATGTTCACACAGCTTCATTTGAGATAAATACATCCCATCAGAGGGCGCACAACATCTTCAAAGACACCTCTCATCCTGCAAACTATCTGTTTGTCCTCCTACCCTCGGGGAGGCGGCTCAGGAGCCTCCGGTCCAAGACCAGCAGGTTCAGGGTCAGCTTCTTCCCCAGGGCTGTTACCCTGCTGAACTCTGCCCGCTGATAGACTCAAGCCCATACCCACCATCCACCTGTTTATATATTTTATATTTGATTGTCAATGCCGTTTACACTGTACTGTATATATTCATCTGCTTATAGCCTATTTATAATTATTCTATTTATAAAAATTCCATGTATAATTATTCTCATTATGTAGACTCCTGCACTGCTATTTTGCACTTCTGGTCAGATGCCTAAACTTACATTTCGTCAGTAGTACATGTACTATGTAATGACAATATGTTGAATCTGAATCTGAATCTTATTCCTTCTTTCAATGCAGCATCACCAGTCTTTTTATGTCTGTAAGTTCAAATATGTTGGTAAAGAGTGGATATGGGGAAATGCTGCAGAAATACATTTTTCCAAAGGATAATTCCTCCCGACTTTTCCTGTAGCAGCTCCATCAGGATGACATGACGCGACAAGACGCGTCTGACTCACTTTCAGAATATACTACATCAAAAACGTGACTTATCCCATTACATTACATTTGGCTGAAGCTTTTATCCAAGCTACTTAAAATAAGTACAACAATCATAGAAATTCAAGTCATACCATTGTAAGTGCTGGTGAATTAGTAACAAGACCTAAATTAACTTTTTAAGTGCTTTTTTAATTACATTTTATATCCAAATTTTGTATTACCAAGGTACAATCGAAACGGTTTTCTATCATAGTTTTCAGTTTGCGAAGGAAGATATGCAGAGTTTCTACATGATGTCAATGGGGAGCTGATTCCACCACTGAGGAGCCAGGATAGCTAACAGGCGTGTTTTTGAGGGGTACCTGGGTCCCACTCGCAGTGATGGAGTGGCAAGCTGGAGTGTTTAGTTTAACCAAGGCCTGCATTGGCTGATCCCCGCACAGCTCGGAAGGCTACCAGAACTTGGGGAGGTCGAAGACCAGTTTGCTGGAGCATTCTGAATTAGCTGTAGAGGTCGGATGGTAATATATCCCCGGATTTTTCATCTCTTGGTATCCTGAGGCCTTTTTTGTGACTTTGGTTAATTACAAATGACCTGCTAAACTAAGGACATTCCCATCAGTTTCAAAGTGCTAATTAATACATGTTGGCTTGCTGACACACTCAGATGGTAAACATGTCACCTGCTACCCGTCAGCCTGTCAGCCATTTCAAGGTGGGCATGTTAGCATGCTAATGTTAATTTTAAGCTTCACAGTGCTGCTTTAATGGCTGTGTACTCTTAAACCTGCATGGAACTCAGCAGAGGAAGAAAAAGAGGGGGAAAGGCCCATTGCATTTATACATAAGATATCTTTAATTAAGGCGTCCAAATTTGAGCCATTGTTTTCAGTTATCGACTGCACATGTGAAAGACACATTAGTCTTGTTGTATTGTCTTGTGTTATTATTGCATTACGTTTTGTTGTCCTTATTATTGAAAGTTGCATTAAACATAATCTTGCCATGCCACAACTGGACGCACACATTGCAAAACAACCTTTTTTTATTTAAATGTTTCACATTAAAAACACACAATGTATGCTGCATCACAAAATGAGAAAAAGCTGTCCTGCGATAACAATTGAAGCCAAAATAGAGAGAGAAATCAGCCGGTGTCGTTATCAGAACGAGAAGTGAGACACATTTGTCTCGCCCCCCCGCAGGCTGAAGATTGTGTTCATCTGAAGCGACAACATGAGATACACACAGACAGTAGGTTGAGCCACAGATGGGAAATCATAATTCAAACAGTCTCACAAAGCACTTGAATTCATTCCTACCTGTAATGTACATAACCATGATGACAGAGACTGATCATGGACACTAAATCTTCCACATATTCTCACACAAGCTTTTGGTGAAAAGCCGTATATATGCAACTGTTGCTGAAGACACAGAAAGTTCAGAGAGGTTCAGGTGCTTACAGCAAAGTGTGTCTTCCATTTTTAGCATGACATTCAACAACCGTCAAATGCTACTGCCTGTAACATCGTCAACCACTGAGAGAGTAACATTAAGGAACAAAATGACAAATGTGAAGTCACTTCTGGACATTTTTTTTTTAGAACAATTCTGCTTCAGACATGTCTGTGGTGCCTGCTTTTATGAGAAAAAAACAGAACACAGATATTTACACCATATCACAGCCGACCCTGTATCCTTACCTAATCCTGGCTGAACCCATCGTGCTTTTGTTTATTGTTTTGTTAATTGCCAGAATATTTTGTCTTTATTGGTGAAGGACAATATGACTTTAATAAAGAGGTATGAGCTGTCTTAAACATTATCCTCACTTCTGCTAATGAAAAACTGTTCAAAAACGCATATTTATTCGATGCAACATTTTCTACACGGCTTGTTCTCTGGCAGGCAAATAAATTCAGATTTCACCTCTGAGCTGGGTGCTGCTTTGGGTGCAGCAGCCAGAAGCCAGCGAGTCATTTATTCACATAAATTAACAGTAAGTGTATGACATCCCTTTAAAGATGTCTGTGGGGAACAGTTTAACACCCCGGCAATCAGGTAAAAAACATGCCTTTTAGTAAACTGATTCAACTGAAACTGACAGGTGAAAATAAAAATGCTGCCTGCATAATGACTTTTCTATTTTCAGAGAGCAAAGGTGTTTTTTTTCCTGCTCATACATCACCAACCACCGATACATCGCTCATTAGAATCGTTTTTTGAAGGTTTGGTCACATCTGAACTATGATTTCAAACAACCATATGTTCAACCTGTACATTCTAAGTTTATATCTCACCTGGGCCCTTTTGCAGGCCTGTCCTGCAGTTAGAGAGAGACAAATGGCACACATGTAGAGTAAAGCAACACTGCATCAGCAAAGAGAGCAAGAGAGATCGATAGATGCATGCAGTTCAAAACCAGTTTGTACAGTTCATTTGGCAGTGAGCGACATATGAATGTGTTTGTAACATGGATATGCTGCACAGGGGAGAACCCCATTGTGGGATGTCAGCCCACCCAGTTTCTGCTCTTCTGTGTGCGTCTATGTGGAGACCCCACTGCAGGTCTGGCCCAGCGGAGGCTACCGTCCCACCAGAGTACAGTGCAGGGTGACAGAGAGGGCTGATAAGTCCAGCCGACAGCTCTTTAATCCCCATTAGTGCCTCAGATAGGGCGGTGTGACAGAGCGCAGCGCCCCTCTGTTCTTGTCCTCGTCTCCTCCCCCCCTGTTAGGGTCCTGCAGGTTGCCCTATGTAGCGCCACCCAGTGGAGGCAGCCTTTGGATGTGTGGGGCTCTGAGGGGCGGGGGGGAGGGCCTCAACAGGCAATCTCCTCCAGGGTGCCCAGCGTTGTCTGCAGGGGGACGGTCACAGTGTGGCTGATGGACTCCGAGTGGTTTGCCACAGGGTCACAGGAACTCTGGGAAAAGAATGAAAAGGCGTGTATTGTACTTTCTTTGCTAATTCCGGTTAAATGACCCAGAAGTCTCCAATTGCAGCAACGATAGGAGCTTTGAAATCTCTGAATACTAATAAAAGCATTTTCTCATTAAGCATAAGGTTATGCAGAACAAATGCAGTTTAGAAGAAAGACAACAAGTCATTAACAGGAAGAGTATGAACCTGTCATGAGTTTGCACAGCTCGGTAAACTCCAGCCTCTGTGGGCTTTATTTGGTCGAACGGATAAAATAGGCTGGGCAGCTTGCTGAAAACTAGCTACTGTAGTGTACATGCATGGTTGTTAACAGATCAAAAAAGTAATCGGACTACATTAAAACAAAAAATGGTCTATTACCATTGACTTCTGCGCGCCATGACCGTTATTAAGCACTTTTTACTAATAAGCTGCCATGGTAACATGACACAATAACCTGTATTTTTTACATTTTAGCAGTAAATGGACGTATAAAATGAGAGTAGTTCACTTTGCGCAAACAAATCCACTGATCTTAGTGGATGTATTTTGGTCCTTTGTTGGGAGAAATAGGTTAATTACTTTATTTGTGCGTTTTGAACAGGGTGCTGCCACTGAATCTGCAGCTCCTTCACTTTTTCAGCTAACTTAGCCACATGCTTCCAAGTGATGTCCAGGGACATTATTTGACCATCCTAACACTTCTTACCAACTGACCTGCACATTACGTCATGCAAAGGCCATCCCAACCTTCTCCTTTTGCTGAGCTTTGAGTTTTGATGATTTAACTCAGATGTTGATGGATGTGTTTGTTAAGAGTTCCATCAGAGTCCTAATTTCACTTTTTAAGAGGTTCTCCAGAGAGCCAATTTGTCCTGCACACAACCTGGGTGCTCTGTCTGCATGCTTGGGTGGAGGGGTAAGGATAGGGCAAGGTTTGATATGCATGGTCAGAGTGTGTGAAATAACAATGTATCTACACGCTACACTTACACAGCACTCTGTGAGAAAGATTGACAAGTGAGGAGTTGAAGGTCGCTCTTACCACATCCTCTCCATGACTCTCCTCCTCCTCCTCTCTACTCAGTAAATCCAACAGTCTGTCTTTTACCACCTGTAGATCGGGAAAATAAATGTCAATAGGCGTAGCTCAGTCTGATATTCGAGAACTCAACTTGTAATTAATGACTGCACAGGAACATTTGACCCCAAAGTAAAAATAAATGAGGAGGTTGATATGGCAACGCCATTTAAGCTGTTAAATTAAGCCTTAGAGCTGCGTTTGTCATCAACATGAGGGTATCATCTCCCAATGACTTCTTTATGGTAATAATAAAAGAAAAACACTTTAAAATGACTTTTTCTTGTATATTTTCTATAAGCCTAGGGGAGACAAAGACTTTAATGTGCCTGTCAGAACCCTGTGCAGCCCATAGCAGCGTGGTGAGCTCTAAAGAGGGCGAGACAGTAAAGCAAAGGTAATGGAAAAAACACGAGCACACTTTCTTTCATCTCAGCCGCCTTTGAAGTAAATATATAGCTCTTGTATCAGCTACATGAATTAGTGACTTTGTTTCTTTTGTCACCTTTCATGGTCAAGGCAATAGCTCTTCACTGCAAAACCAGAAAACAAGAGCTCTGAAAATGTTATGTACAGACAAAAGCTGTGAGAGCCTGCAGAGGATTGTGTGTGGGTGTAATTCGATGATTTAACAGTGGTGAAAATAGCAACTTGAGACTGACCTCATAAGCATAGTCAAAAAGCTCTAGGATAGTGAGGATGCTGGCTCCAATGAACAGACCCATCTGGCCTCCAATATCACCTGTAGAAGGGCACAGCCACAGGAGAAGTGTAAAGAAGAATAGAGGAAAATAACTTATATGTTGAGACTTTGATGTAGGAAAAGATTTAGCAAAAGTTGTTTGACACACTGGAAAAAATGCTGCTCCAAAAACAAGTTAAACAATAATGAAAACAAGCTGTTTTCACTTGAAATAAGGACACACATCTGCCAATAGAACAAGTGAACATTAGCTTGGTTAGATTTCTTGAAATAAGATTGGATATTTAGATAAATCAGATCTTGACCAGAATCAGGAAATTCTGTGTTACAATATAAGCCGCACATGCTCAAAAGTGTTCTGTTTTCTAATGTTAGTTGGTGATTTTCTAATAAATGTCTAAAAGATTAAGTGTTTCATCTGAGATACAACTCAAAATACGATTTTTTTAACTTAACAAGTTGATGCATTATCTAAAAACAAGACCCGATATCTCACTGCAGTGTTACTTCTGAAGTTATTATGTCTTATATCAAGTGTAAAGACATATTCTGACTAGAAATTAGACAAATATACTTGGCAAGATTTCAAGTTTGGAGTGCAGTACACCTCAACATAATTGTGGGGCAAGAAAAAGTGAAATGCAAATAATTGGCCACAGCAAAAACACATTTAGACTCAACACCAATGTCTCCTGAGAACAACGAGCCAACATAATAGCTTTTTATCTACAGCTGAGACCCAAACCCAGACCCTACCCATGTTTTTATGACCCCACTCAAATGAACTGGTAATGCCATAACTATGGCTTTTTTCTATCTATTGTTGACCATTAGCTTGAATGGCTCATGCTTCACTTTGGCTAACTGCTGTCTGTGTCCCTGTTCCTTTTGGCTTTTTATTTATAGTTGTTACAACTTTTATAAAAAATTATCAATTGCAGCTCAGTGCTAGCAAAATCACAACATTTCACGGAGCCAACATTTTGTTGATAACTGTCACACACACCATGACCTTACAACCAGGCATCTATATATTACTTATCCAAATCTGCTGCCAAGATGGACAATTTCCTTTTATTCATTCAATAATTGTAAAAGTAGCATGACTGAAGTAGACTGAATTCAGGTTTGGAAAAAAAGGTAACATGAATCTTACCCAGCAAGCCAGCGACCTCGTAAGCTTTTTTTTGCTCGATGGTCTCGTAGTTCAAAGCCTCAAAGAACACGTCCAACACCAAGATGTTGTCTCTGCAAAGGTATACATTGGGCATTAATCTTAATGTGAGTGAGGACTTGGCAAGCAACACAATCAGCACCAGTCTATCCATGTTCTACCAAGCTGAGCAGGCAAGGAAACACAGCCAATGTGTGGGCGGAGGACAAGCTCACAGTAGCTCATCTTTTCATAGGGATAACAGTATTTTGAGTTTTTAATTAAAAGGCCTATATGAGACAATGTTGTCAGCAAAGAGGATGAAAGGTCCTCTCTGTGGTCATTTGGAGACTTTGTAGAGAATCTGAATTGGTGGTTGATATGAATGTTTGCTTGGGTTAGTGTTTTCAAACTGAATGAACGTGGTTGAAAAATAGTCTAAAATATGATCAGCTGCACTCATTGTGCCTCACTCAAAATGATAGTTACTTGTATCCTTTTGTAAAAAACGAAATCAACGAAGATTGCTTGGAATTTACGAGAAACCACACATCATATCTTTGTGAATTAGTATTGTTTTTAAATTGCACAATGATGTATCTGCAATTAGCATAGGGAATAAAGGATCTGAATGTTTTCTGGCATTTTCCCATCAGAGACAACCCATTGGTGGAATTGTTGCTTATCAGTTTGCAAGTGGTTTCAACTGTTCATTTATATCTTAATTAAAGCATTAATTTATTCCAAATACACATAATTATGTTTATTTGTGCAGCAAATTTTCAAGAGCAGTAGTCACAAAGTTCTTCACAACAAAAGACAAAATAGAAAAATGCAACAAAAAAAAAAGAACAGACTTGAAATGCAAACTTCAAGCTTCAAGAGACATTTAACAAGCAAGTCGAAACAAAGGGATCTTGAGCTGCTTTTTAAAAGACTCCACAGTGTTCACAAATCCTAAGACCAATGGGAGCAACTTTTAAAGCTTAAGAGCTCCAACCTCAAAAACACATACCGGTACTCCTTTAGTATTTAGCCTGGAGCAAGGAACACCGAGCAAACAGAGGACAGCAGTGGCCTGCTGCTGATGTGGGGCTGCACAAACCCACAGGTGAGTGTAGCCCAGGCAGGTGAAAAGTAAATTACATTATTCAAGAAGGAAGGACATTTACCAATAAAAAAACAGTTCCAAATGGTAGAGAGAGGAGACATTCAAACCATTTACATTCGGGACAAGACTCAAAGTCTGGTCCATAGAAACATCTGGATTATTGAAGGTATATCTTTTAAATGAATGGCGGAGAGGAAGCATGTTCAGAGAAAAAACCAACAGACCCAGGACAGAACCTTGGGGAACACCACAAAACATTGCTTATCAGTAATGGATACAAAACGGGAAGGTAAGAAGAGAACTCCTGAGATTATGAAATGATTCACACTCATTGTCTTTTACTATGTCTATGTTATTAGCAGTTAGGGATTTCTCCTTATCAACCGGACATAATGAGCAGAACCAGAGCATCACTTGGTGGTTTGTTACTGGCTACTTACGTGATGTACTTCTCAGACTTGTTGAACTTCTTCTGCAGGTAGCGGGCAGAGGTCTTACTGGGGATTTTAACCATGGACAGCTCTTTGTTGTAGCGGGTCATGTTGCATGGCGTCCTGCAGAGGCAGTTATTGCTCTCTACAGATGAGAGTTTGGCTTTACAAAGGAGGGGGCAATGGAGATGGGAGGTGTGTAGAATACGGGGGTAAATTGGAATGATATGTCGGAGGATTGGTTGAGGATGATGAACAGAAGGGATAGATGCTTTTTTAGAAACAAAAGGAGACATCTTAGAAAGAGAAGCTATACAGTAAGAAATAAATACAATTTTTTTTGTATTTTAAGGTATACTGTAGAGTCAGTATAAGCTTCTAAACACATTTGAATCTCAATCAAATACAAAATAAATACATTTATGCATTAATAAAACATCTTGCTCTTTTAATGTTGAGGATATATAAGTTTGTATTTATTTGGAAATTTCTTTTATAGGTCATTGGTCAATTTGAAGTATTTGACCAGTATTACACCTTTTCTTACCATTCGTTTTTCTAGGAATGTTTTCAGCGGGACGTTTTATTTTGGTTCCCAGAATTTTCTTCTGAAAGGTAGGATAACGTTCTTTAAAAACATTCTTGAAATGTTTGGTGATAACCTTCTTAAGATGTTTTTGATAACCTTCTTAAGATGTTTTTGATAACATTATTAGAACATTATGCCCTCCTGTTCTTAAAACGTTTTCAGCGGGAAGTTTTTGTTTGGTTCCCAGAATGTTCTTCTGAAAGGTAGGATAACGTTCTTTAAAAACATTCTGGAAATGTTTGGTGATAACCTTCTTAAGAATGTTTTTGATGACCTTCTTAAGATGTTTTTGATAACATTATTAGAACATTATGCCCTCCAGTTCTTAAAACGTTTTCAGCGGGATGTTTTATTTTGGTTCCCAGAATGTTCTTCTGAAAGGTAGGATAACGTTCTTTAAAAACATTCTGGAAATGTTTGGTGATAACCTTCTTAAGATGTATGAGCGCATACATCTTAATAACAAGTGCCGTTCAAATTCTATACATGATAGGAAAGGAGGTTTCAAACTTCCTTTATAACCTCCTTTAGCTTAGGAACCACTGAACCTCCCTTTCCGGGAACGAAAAAAAAAGTTTTTCCTTTTAACACCCACTGTAGTCTAAAGAAAATTTTGTAGGAAAAGTTTGTTTACCGTTTTTGAATTGAAAAAAAATTTCGGGCGTGATGTTCTATTTTAGACTGTAACTGGTACTGGGACAATTATAAAGCGTGAGTGTCGCTTGGAAAATAATTTTTTTTTATTGAATTGGACGACCTTTTGTAATAGGTTTTACGAACGAAGGTTTTACAAGAAGAAACCGAATAGTTACACTTTTAACTCCCTTACAGGATATTTTCTTGTAGAAATTACACCAATGGGGGTTGTTGCCAGGTTTTGTGTAAGGAATCTTACAACCTCCGTGTTTCGTAAGGTGGAAACACTGGAATAGTGTAATTTCACTTGTAAATATATTTGTGAAAGAGGGGGCGCAGTAGAGTCCGGAGGTTATCGTAGGACTGTTTGTAAAAAGTCTTAACAACGAACTCCTTACAAGAAAATAAACAATAGTACATTGTAACTCCTTTCGCACAAATATATCTTTTGAAGAAATTACACAAGTGGGTTGTAACAGGCGTTTTGTGCAGGAATTTCTTACACGTCGTTTTGCAAGGTGGAACAATTGTATAGTGTACTTTCTCGGAGTGTATTGTAAAGGAGTTTGTAGGAGACTTACAACGTCAATTTTTGTAAATACAGAATCAATTGGAATTTTGGAATATCCTTGTAATAAACTTGTTTATTTGTAGGATTTTCCAAGAAACTTGTAGTCTAATTTTGCAAAGAAATATTGGAAGATCTTGGTTATCCCATTGCATCAGGTTTACAAAACACTCTTTGCAAGGGGCGATCGACGCCTACCATAAATATATATTTGCAAACAGGAATTGTAGATAGTGACACTATATAGTTGGTAAGTTTGTTAGAAAATTTTCAACTTGTTTGGGGCTGTGTCGAGCCCTTCAGAACTGAAATAAATTAGTAAAGTCATTTTGATTGCAAGTATATAGAGACACTTTACAACTAATATTAGTAGTCAGCTTTTGACTTGCAAGTTTTGTTCGGTGTAAAACCGTTGAATTGGTGTATGCAAAATTTTACGAATTATTCGGTGGCCATTCAAAGTACTATATTAAAGAGGCAGTATTAGCCAACAAGGCACTTGCCGGCTGAAAACACACTACCGTTTACGACGGCGGACGGGTCCGTAACACCCCGTCGTAAAAGAG
>NW_011369219.1:210666-265991 GCF_000735185.1 Notothenia coriiceps | reverse complement strand
TTTTGCATCAATCTTGATACAGGGTACTTATTATATGTTGTACTTTGGATTCCTAAAGCTTTTAGTACTAACCCATCATCCAAGGTTAGTTTTCACTATAAGTACAACATATTTTTTGGACGGACACTATAATTTACAGTTTTTTACCATGTTCAATCTGAATTTTTTTTAAATAAAAAACACCTATATTGATTCTGTCTTTTCTACATCCAACTCACAGGTTTATCATTACTTTGAGAAAAAATTATTAATTTAAACCTTTTAGAAGGGAAGATATGGTCATTTGTTTTGGGAATGTCATTTTCGAGCCTGAAACCTGAAAAACAGGCTTGGGGCCTAACAGGTTAAAATTACAATGTCAAGTTTCACTTTCACAACTGTGGTGCAGTTTGCCCTGTTTGAACCATTTCAATGCCAGTGATAACAACTAATGCCGGCCATTTAATAGGCTGATATCATTCAAAACGGGTACTAACACATTAAACAGTTCTCTCAGTGATCTTCTCTTTTTCAGTAACATACATCTAACAAAGCCATTACACTACAGACCCTTTGTTCAGTGCAATCTCTTGTTGGGGGACCTCATTTCACATAAAAAAGCAATTGCACTGCCGTGGTTTATTAGGCAATGAGACGAGGCGAGATAATGTTTTAAGTTACCTTGACGTGACTCCAGATCTTCCAATATGTGTGCAGCCCACCGGAGCTCTGTATCAGAAAAAAGATGCATGGCTGTGAACACCGAGGGGGATAATAAAAGCATGAAATTGTATATTTGTGCAATACATCCTTCTACTGTTGCTGTGGCGATGAATAAATATGATCCGACGATCGGGTCCGACTCGGTCCAGTGCCTCCTTTTAGATGGCTTTCCTTTTTTCGAAATGTATTCAAGCCCATTGGTCGGTTTAAACCCTTTAAACAGTACACATGTTTTGGACTCGATGTCTTCCATATGAATTACTGTGAGGGTAAAATATTATGAATATATACTATCTTGTAATCGGGGGAACTCTGACTCTTTTAAGACTCTATATGACCCTGTTGGAAACTTAAGTCATAGCTCTACGATTAAAGAGACTAAAGGGACTCACTGAAGATTAATTAATTTTTCTAACATAATTATTAATAAATTATAGCATAATATAATATACAATACAGAATTAAAGCCTCTGTTACCCATATTATTTTGAACCTACTTGAAATGTATGATGAATAGAAGTCAGTGAAAACATAAATAATAAATTGATTCAAAAGCATACTAAGTAACGTCTGAACTTATCGACTTCTAGGAGTTAAAAGTGTCTTTCCTTCCACTACAGGCTCTCTGCTCTCTCTCCCTGCAGGGAAAATCAATCCAATTATTACAAAAGCAATGTAGTCAAGGGCAACAACATTTTCAGACCGTTAGCATCAAGGCTGCAGGCTCCCACACCATCAGGGCATTCAGCGTATTGCAGCTGTGTGCTATTAACGTGTGCTGGATACCACGTTACACTGTGCAGCAGGGGGGGGGGCTTTGGTGCTTATTCCAGACAGCTTCCTTCCTCTCTTTTCCTATAATTGGCTTTATTTTTGGAACAGTAGGGGTTTCACAATCTCACACTCACTCAGTTTGAATCAGTGGTAGCAAATTATTTATTGTTTTAAACTCAGTGCCAATTTGCTTTTCCCACAAGAGAACGACTCACTCTGCAACGTTTGATTGGTTCTTCTGTCCTCATAGCTATATCACTCAACTTTTGGAGACAGCACTGAAAACATATTTTTGATAGAAGACAGCTTTATCTGTTTTCTGTGAACAACTTGCTTATCTTATCGTTTGCTTTTGAGGGAAAAAAGGGACATCTTAAAATAACCTAGACAGAATTGTTTCTTCTTAACCCAAGATTTTAGATAAGTGTCTACCTCTCAGACAGATTTTTATTTAAAAGTAAAAAGTTGTCATGAATAAATATATGATGGTATTTTATATATTTTTGATTAAAATGAGTGTGAGAGAAAACGAGAGTTACCTGGATAAAGAGAAATAAATCAATCATTTTAATGTACAAGGCGTTGCTCCTGTGTATCCAATAATGTATCATTTGAATACAAATTAGAGACCACTGAGAGGCCATATTGAATTTCCTATTGCTATTACGTGACTGTGGCCTCGCCGGTTATTAGTGCGCCATAGGGAACATCTGCCTGGTGCTCTGTGCTGTGCAGGTCTGCCACAGACAGCTTTTCAGTAGGAAATACTCATTAAAACATTCACCTCTCATCTACATTCAGAGAATAAGGGTTGGTTGTAAAGGATTTTTAAAGAGAGGTAAGTTTTTTTTTGTGAGAAATGTCTCTCTGTCGAAATTAAAACCTTCATATAAACTTTGCGATTTCATAAATTCAGCTTTAGAAAGGGATTTGTGAGGAGTAGGCAGCCTCGGTGCTGGAGAAGCTTTTGATGGAGCTATATTTGAAAAGCCTGTGTCGCTTAACATTACCGTCAGTGTGAGAAAGTTGGTGTTATGTAGAAGGCTCTGGGCTTAACACGAAATCATTCAGTGCATTTAAGTTTCTATTCTTTTTCAAACTGCCTAAGCAGAGCCCTGAATAGAGCCTGGCGTTTCTACATCAGGACTGTGTCTCTGTCAGGGTGAAGGCTGTTTTCACGGATGCTGCTTCAGGGCTTGTTTGTGTTTGGGCGCTTTACATTCTGTGACTTTGACAATGACATTGACTTAAACTGTCGTTCTGGCTTTTATGGAGTAGACATCTGCAAGACTAAAGGTGCAGTATGAAGGAGCCCAGCTAGAAATCTTTGGTTCTAAAAACATTCTGAGAATGTTAGTCATTGTTCTAGGAAGGTTTTCAGCGGGAAGTTTTTGTTTGGTTCCCAGAACGTTCTTCTGAAAGGTAGGATAACGTTCTCTAAAAACATTCTTAAAATGTTTGGTGATAACATTGTTAGAACATTATGCCCTCCTATTCTTAAAACTTTTTCAGCGGGAAGTTTTTGTTTGGTTCCCAGAATGTTCTTCTGAAAGGTAGGATAACGCTCTCTAAAAACATTCTTAAAATGTTTGGTGATAACCTTCTTAAAATGTTTTTGAAAACATTGTTAGAACATTATGCCCTACTATTCTTAAAACGTTTTCAGCAGAAGCTTTTATTTTGTTTCCCAGAATTTTCTTCTGAAAGGTAGGATAACGTTCTCTAAAAACATTCTTAAAATGTTTGGTGATAACATTGTNCGGTCATGTTGCCAGTGGTGGACTGGGACTAAAAATCATCCCGGGACTCTCGACCGGCCCACTTTGGTACCGCTAGTAAATTGTCAACGGGGGGAGTGGCCCACTCCCCCCGTTGACAATTTACTAGCGGTACCAAAGTGGGCCGGTCGAGAGTCCCGGGATGATTTTTAGTCCCAGTCCACCACTGGCAACATGACCGTATGATCACCCATATTGACGCACCTAATTCCTAAACTTCTAACAGATACAACATAAACCGATCCTTCAGCCTCATATGAGCTCTCAGACACGTTCAAAATTAAACTGTCATCGCTGTCTGAGCTTGCTGCTGTGTCCGCCATCGTGCGTTTACATGCAGATGCTGGGATCCTGAACGGTGCAGCTGGAGCGCTGTGCCCGCAATGACGTAACACATAATTTGGCGGGACTTGAAGAATCCCCGAGAAGATCCAGGAAATGGTCAACAGCGAAGGGCAGATTAATGGTTATCAAAGTACAAATATCCAAAATCAGTTCAGTAACGGTTTTCAAGGGGACAATATTTACTCAAATTGATGGGTTTGGATGATGGGGGAAACTCGTGTCACAGGCTCTTTAAGAGAAACACATGTTCAAGGTTGGCATTCAAACAAAACAACTTGTTTTAGGCTTAGGTAACAAAACTACTGTTTTTATTGTCCTGCAGATAAGATCTATCCCTTTGTGATCCAGCAAATACCTCTGGACTTCTAAACACTTTCCATTGATTCTAATTTAGATAGACAAAAAAACTAATCTCATCTTTATTTCATTAGTGTCTCTATGGTCTGAGGCAACAAAAGGTAAACCTTTACACTGAAACATCAGGGCATTTTCTTAAGTAATCAGTGCAGAGAAAATATCAGTTCAATATCTTAAAACAGTTGGACGAGCCAAGTTTAAAAAAACGTATCATAAAAACTCGAATTAGAAGGAAAGGAGGACAGGCTGCCAAAAAACCTCCTATACAGTTGTTTAATTGACTTCAATGACGGAAATATTAGGCATTATCTATCTGACCAGTCATCCCTTAACTTCAACCATTCCACTGCAGTCCCTGTCTGCTCTGATGTTGATAGCCGACTTGATGAGCTCTAGTCACACAAGGGGAAATGTTGTTCTGTTATTTTGATACATTTGAAAGTTACAGGAAAACTGATTGATTAACTTCATATATGTAATCTGAAATACTTGTTTTTGCGACTGACAGGTTCAGATTGTTATTGAAGGGTCCGACAATATTAAACAAAGTAACTTACAGAGAAATACAATGTTTTTAATCACCTTATGCTCGATCCAGTCTGTTTGTTTATGGTTCTAACCAAGTTTCGCGAAAGAGTTAGGCTTATGCACATTGTTAAAATCAGCAAAATATTCAGCCGTGACATGCTTCCACCGTTGTCTCTCTGCAAAAAGTCCCCTTGGCAAGATTTAATAAGACACAAACTGGAAAAAAAAAATTCTCTGTAGGATTATTTCCATAATATTGTCAGACAATTATAATACCACATGGGCCTCTCAATGGCCGAGAAGATAACATTGCAGCACCTTTTTCTGCTGCAGTGTTCTTGTTCGATAGTGTAACAATGAAAATAATGGTTGTCCCCATTAGTCACTTGGACAAACACATGGTAAATTAAGATCCAGGTTGAAAATCCTGAAGTTTTCCTTTGAGTAGGTTCCACCATTGATAGTATACTGAAAATACTCTTACCAGTAGACCGTTTGTGTGCCTGCAGAGTCCTTTTTGACAGCGCAATTTCCTTTTGAAATGATAACGGACGGAGAGGAGTGACAGTATGGTGGCTATCAAACTTCCCAAAGAAGACGTGTTTCCCTACAGTGCTTTGGATTTACTGATGATATACTGTAGCTGCTCTTGAGCTGAGCTGTCTTAAGCTTAACATGCTCTGCGGTGTTGCTCATCTTTAAAGCAGGTTTAGCATTAAAGCTATGTATCAACAGGAAAAAAAGATTATCCCAACATATTTTCTGAGGCAAATAATGATATGTAAACCAGGAAATACAGCATGAATGTCGTCTTAAGTCATGTTCATGGGTTTGTGTGTATGTGCAGGCTTACCAAGTGCAGGCTCGGCGCAGTCTTTGTACTGCTCAGGCGTACAGTAAGAAGCATCACCTACAAACAGTTATGAAGGGGAGGAATTCAGTCAATGGTAGTGTTAAAACATCAAGTTCTTGAGAGCTTGCTGGATCAATGTAGAAATACAGCCCATTTCTTTAATGCCACAATCTTATCCAGTATTGACTTGCTCTATTTTTTATGTTGTGAGTGTTGAAGTCAGGCCAGTGACACTTACCAGGCATGTGCACCATCCGGCAGTTGCAGTTTTCTACAATGTAGCGTGTTTCACAGTCAATCCTGCAGGCGGTCACACTGTAGACCTGGAAGAACCCCGACTCAAGAGCCTTTGACTCGCACTCTCCCCACGGGGGAGGCAGATAGGTTATCTACAAGTGAGAAAGGAGTGTGGGGGTTAATTAAGGCACCAGAGTTTTTGCAGGGTTTACCAAATGAAATGCAAGACTTTCTTAATTCCAAGTGGTGCAATTAAATGAATTTTTCACAGAAACACCAGAGAAAATAATAAAGGAAAAAACAATGAAGACAATACTGCTTTAAAACAAGTGTTTACAAGCTGTACAGTACATAACAATGATTCCAAATGATACCTTATATATAATTATGGGCATCTGGATATATTGTGAAAAACGACGGATGGATTCAAAATAATCGATTTCAGTTATTCCATGGTTTTGCAATAGCTGACATTTGCCCAATATTAGAAGGTGCAACAATTCTTGCTACAGTTCTGCCAGTGCTGACTGAAACTACCCAAAAAAGGTTAAACAGTCTGCTCAATGCAAATGATCTATAGCCTCAAGAAAACTATGACAAATAAAGTTAGAACTTTACTCTTTTAAAGACTTGGGACCATCTTAGCCACAAACATACATAGAGGAAATCCATGTATAATGTGGACAGATCCTGACAGCATCCCTCCTAAATGTGTTCCTTATTCCTTGAAACCCAGCCAGTACAGAGAAGCAGAAGAGACTCTCAAAAACAAGGCAGTGTGGAAAACAATTCAACAGATAGCCAGACTCTGTCAGGAAAAATCCCACAACACCCTGCCATGGGAGCACAACAACTCCAAATGTTCTCCTCCTGCTCCTGTGGCTCGGAGGGCTGGGCGAGCAGATGAAGAACGAGGGACACCGGGCAGAGCGGTGTGGAGGCCCATCTGCTCCAAACACAGGCAGCGTGCTCTAGCTGTGCACTCGCTATCCATCACCCACCACCCTCTACTCCCCAGTTCCCCTTATTCTCATCACAATGCTTCCCAACTGAGGCCTCTTCCTCTGCCAACAGCGCAATCTTTGGGGAAGAGGCGAAATCACAACATCCTGCCAGGTGAAATTTGGCCTCAGTTTACTTGTTGGTACTGACAGAATTTGAAACCCTGCCCTTCCTCTAAGGCAATGTTGTATCTGTGTTTCTGAGTTTAATGCTTTAGGTATTCAGACCATTTCACCAACACGTACAACGATAAGATTGAAACACAATCTATAATAGCATAACAGCAATCTAGCATGCTGTATATTACAGCGTCCAAAAGCCTCTGGTCTGCTACAATGTCTCCTATGGTTATTAAACATACCCTTCCTGAAGTCAGCAGCAAGCACTAGTGATGAGTTCCGACATCCAGATGCTATTAATTTTATTAGGGACTTAAGAAAAGAGCTTTTGAGGAAGCCTTGACCTTTACAGCCACCTTCACACCTGAGCTAATCTCTACTTCTGGCCTAATTAGAGTCAGACGTGGCTGATTGGAGATCCGATTATTTCTCTGTAATCAGATAATCCAAGGAGCTCAATATCACTAGAACCTGTTGACCTAATTATGTTCTATGTAATAAGAGATGAGGCCTGTTATTAATCAGCGTTTCATCCCCCTGTTGTACCAGCTCAATACTTTAATTAGGCTTTTCCAAGTTGGTCGGCAGGGGACATCGTTAAAAAATGTGTATTTGAGAACAGGGTGGTTTTATACTTTTCATTGTGTAATGGTCGTCTGAAGAGTGCTGGTTTGAAATGAACCACAACATCAAACAGGTGTACAGAAGCAAGACACAATAATAAAAATAAAAAAAGCCCAAACTGAAACACAAAGACTAAGCTAGAATCGAGAGGCAGCAAAGGAATAATGCTATAATTAAGGCTTTTTCATCCTTGGGAAGAATGGCTCTATGACCCAACGGAACACCATGCCCTTTCAGATTCAGTCAAAAGCCCACAGAGGGGTAATTTCTATGTCTGGAGAGCTTATATTTTTAAATTGCCTGTCTGCAAGTGAAACTGATTCAAACCTTAACTATAGGCTATGTGCTCTGTGCCTTGAGCTAACTTGATTGAGCTGCTTTGATCGAAGTCCAACATTATAAGCCAAATTAGCTCATTTAAACTCTTTGTCAAAGTAATTTTCACACTTAGAATGACTGGTATCATTACAGAGATCCCTTAATCACAATTTCTTTAAAAAACACCTTCCACAAGGCCCATTACCTAATCTTTGCCCTAGATACTTAACTCAATCGTCATAATCAGGGTTGTTTTTGGACGTATTAGAAAAAGCCCTTCGGACGCTTGAAAAGATAGGTGGGAGCATCCAGCAGCAGGAGGGATTTTCTCAGACTTCTGATACAAAGTGCAGTTCTGCATTAATTAGCTAAATTGAATACGTTCCCCACTGTGTGTGTTTATGGAGCGGGGCAGTATTTTCCCAGCAGGCAGGCAGACAGGCAGAAGAGGGACTCTCTTCACCCCTGTCAGTCACAGAAGTGGGCTGACAGGCGAACAGAGATAGAAGCCCTGGAGGCTCATTACCCAGGAGGCCTAACCCTCACTGGATAGATCTCCTCCTTCCTATAACACTCAGGTGACTCTGCATCGCAGCACTTCACTGAGCGGAAGTGAAGCGAGGTTCACAATGGATTTTCGGTCACTCACTAACATACAATTGAGAACATATTCACATTATCCAGCTGTGAGGCTGGATAATGTAAATCCCTACTAACCTTATTATGCAAAACAGTTTTGTTCTTCACATGATGATGAAGAAATCAAGCTTCTGGAGAAAGTCGATTGTAACCCCAATTACTTTACGTGGCTATAATCGATACTTTCATAATACCAAAGGAGTTTTTGAAAGAGGTTGCTCATCGGGATGAAACCACAGAGAGCTATCACCAGACCCTGCAGTTCTCTTGCCTTTGTGAAGCTTCGTAGCACCTGTTGGCTCATTGCTTTAGAGATGGCTGGCAATTATTTAGTTTTGGTTCAAACTCAATGCTCTCAAAGCTTTGTTTTACAACATGCAGGGGTTTTGAGTGAAAAAGCTCTTTAAAAACATTTTAAATGTTCTCAATATGTCAGCATTGTATCCAAGTGACCATGGTTTAAGGTCTAGTAAACAGACAGCTCAGTTGCCAAAGGAACAGACACTGCATTGAAATGCGGGGGGGGGGAGGCTATTTTAAAAATGAAAAGGCAATGACAGCAATCTTTCTAAGTATGGCAATCCAGTCAGCTCCCGCTATTTGGTCAGGCAATACATTTCTTAAAAGCTTAACATGGGAATAAAGGTAGGCAGGGAAAAAAACAAAGGAATGGACACGGTCATAGGCAGGAGTAATATCCCTGGTAAAATGGATTCTTAACCGACACAGCTGAGAGCCGTCACAATATAGAGATTTCATTCAGTTTGGCAGTGTTGAAACATGTTCAACTCGAGCCAATAGATAGGATGGAGAAGAGAAAAGAGAGAGAAGAGAACCTTGTGAAGCAGGAGCTTGTTATGAACGAGGAAAGGCTATTTGAATTAAATACCTCCGGCTGTCTATATCTGTTAGACCTGCAGACTTTAATGGCGGCCTTGTGTGATGGGATTTAAAGCTGCAGGATGATTGAGTGGGGCTGAGTTGGAGTGTAGCACCTCTCTACCAACGAGGTCAAAGCCACCGACAGTGGGGAAAGATATCATTTGTCAGTCAACCATCCCGAGAGACCACAGAGGGGTCTAAGGGTCTAGAGGGTATTGTGACACACACACAGCACTAACACACATGCATACAAACAATCCCATCTCGCCTCTTTTGCCAAGTCATTTATCATAGAGGGTTTTTTTTAATCTCTGAGCGATAAACTGAACATGCGGATTAGAAGTGAAAAACAGCACAAGAGGAGGAGAGATTAAAAAAGCTATTAACTGTGTAGAATGGGAAGTAAGGGACACCTACCCTCTGCTCCTGTGTTGCTACAAAAGTCTGGAAGCCGGGGGCCACGCCAAAGCCCAGCTCGTGAACGAACGGGGGCTCCGCCTGGCTGTGGATCTGCACCCGCACACCTGCTTCGAAGGTTGTATCCTCTGAAAGGGAAGACAGATGGGGAGACCCAGATGGATGAGTTACTCAGTCATGAAACAAACAAAAATGTGTAGGGATTTTTCTTCTTTTTCTTGCTGAGAGGAAGAAACAACATTTCCTGTTTGAAACATTCAGTGGCTGTTACTACTTAAAGACACACCGTTTTGAGACCCTTACAACTCTCAGAGATGTGCTTTCCACTTTGTCTTGACATCAAACACAGGTATATGAAGAAGGCTCTGTGTTGACTCAATAGATGAAAGGACCATCCTGAGATTCAGATTTGCACACTCACTCACTCACTCACTCACTCACTCACTCACTCACTCACGGGCAAGGACGAAGAGAGCGATAACCTTTATAGGAAAAGAAAGGGAGAGCAGTCTTGGAAGAAATCGATAATGTCCTAACTTTCAGTGGTGAGCTCCTGGACATTCAATCAAAGCTTGTCACTGCTGGACGGTCAGCAGGACACCTCGTGGTGTCTGCAACCAACAGGCATCACAGCCTTTCAGCATGACCAGCCTCGCACAGACGACACACACACACACACACACACACACACACACACACACACACACACAAGCAATATCACCCTACTCTGATACAGCCATCAATCAAACATCTGGCTTATACGGCGACAGCTTGGATGCATTCACACTAAAGGAACGATGAAGGGATCAAACAATTTATTTTTGCAAAATTCTGAGGGATTACAGCGTGTGGATTTATTACGGATGTGTGTGTGTGTAAAAAAGTATAGAGGAAACATCTGTCTGTTTGTCGGAGATAATCAGTCTTTGTGTGTGTGTGTGTGTGTGTGTGTGTGTGTGTGTGTGTGTGTGTGTGTGTGTGTGTGTGTGTGTGGTAATAGAAAAGGAAATAGAAAAGAAAGAGCATTAATGTGTGCACTGGTAACAGACTGCTGACTCTTCATGTGGGATCAGGGAGTTGAATCATTGCTGTGTCCTTTCCTCTGCTGTCTCCTTTCTGCCATGTGATGTATACTGTCATACTTTGACATGAAGGTCATTTACTTGCATGTGGCTGACAAGTTTATATCCTTTCCTGGTTTCTACTCTTTCCAGGTCTTGTTCTTTATCAAGTGTGATATTCCATTAAGAGGCTTTTAGCTATGTGTTGCCACTCGCCAGGCATTATGTCATTAACAATATCCTGATACAAGCCAGCTATATCATTGATTGATTGATATTAGCTTTGTAGTATCCCATGATCAATACTAACATAATCAAATACATCAAAGCACACAGCGAATGAAGAGGAAAAAAAACAGTATGATGAGTAATGAAAACCACTAAGCCTGTTCCTTATTCAAACATATATTTTGAACATCTGGCATTGTCAAAATATCTACTGTAGGTGTATCGGCCCGTTACCATTGATTATTCTTCTGCTGCTACTATAAATGTTTTGATGAGGTATTGGTTCCTGTTATTTCTTCTGACATATCACCCAAATAAAGTAAAGCATGAACACAGTTTGATTAAAAAGTCACCATTTACATTATGTGCGCTTAAGGTAAAGGCAACTTTTGGGAGGCAGAATATGGTAGAGGTATGTGGACTCTTGAAAAATTCAGCTCCTGTGATTGCTGAACATATAGCAATAACATAAAACAGCCTCCACTCTCCTGGTTTCAGGCTTTCCACCAGATTTAAGAACCTGGCTCCCTTTTTTACCACAAGAGCATCTGTTAGGTCAGCCATTTACTATATTTTTGGGTGATTAGGTTTTGCAGTTTTGCTGTCGATGTTCAATTTAATTCCACATGCGTTTAGGTACTTTTAGCCATTTTGTGTTATCTGGTATTTGTGTGCAAAGTCAGGCTACATTCAGTTCATTATGACAAAACAGTGTTTAATCATATATTATGATTAACTTGTCATTTCTTTATGAACGGGGGCCATTGTCATGTTGAAGCAGGGAGCGGTTCTCCCCTTATTATTGCCACACATTTAAAGCAAAACACTAAGAGCTTAGTGGTCAAGGGTTCCCCCTCAATTTTAATTTGATGACTTAATGCCATAGGACCAGAATATAGTTATTAGTGTTAATGTGGCAAGTAAAAGGGAAACAAATGATAGAAAACTATCATGAGTTACCATTTCCTTTTACATAATTAGCATCTGTTGTATAAAAACACGTAAAAAGCCATATTCCTTCATCACAATAAACATTAAGCAGGGTAAACAAAGAACTGCACCGTAAAGCCTCCTCCACAATGATGCCTGCGGATGAAAATATAGGCACTAACTACATTAGTTGTTCATTGTGATAAAGGGATATGTTGCCTAGTGGGACCCTTAAGTGGGTTTTTGTGGTGTTTGTACTGTGGAGGGGTACAAGCGATAAGGCTGCAAAGGTATTTGCAATAATTTGGTAGCAAAATGTATAGTCATTGCTATGGTAAAGGAATGTGTTGATTATAATTAAAAGCAATGAACTAAACAACTACTTTGCCATTCAACTAACGATATATGTACAGTAGGCAAAGATCCAATGAGACATACTTTTGTGTCGTTACATTGTTGCTCAACATTGTGTTTTTCTGCTGTTGGTACAAACAAATATCTATAAATAATTAAGTGCTTGTTGCAACTCCAACATTCACACATTTCAAGCGCTGAGAAAGGCTGATACATTTCCTTGGTCTGTATCAGCTGAATTATAAAAGGTTTTTGCTTTCATCAATACAGGTGACTTTCAGCATCTGCAATAATGTGAATCGGCAAAATAATTTAAAAAAAATGATTTTGAGAATGTACTTAACTATTCTCAGGACAAAATGACATCAAACAGAAACATGAAGAGGCATCAACAGATTAAATGCAACTCAAATCAAATCCGAAGTACAGCACGCTTCACAAGGGTGACTTTACATGTTTCTGAAAACTAACTTGTTTGTACAATGGATGAACTTAGCACTAGGAACCTAACAATTATTTGCATTGCTGATTAATCTTTTGGTCCATAGAGATGTTTTCAAAACCCAGTTGGCCAGATAGATGCAAACATAAAACATGTTCGGTGTACAAAGCAATCTGTGATCATACAACATACACTGATCTCAGACCTTAGATACATCTTGTGTATTAATGATCGCTTCCTGGGAGTGACCTTTATATAGCGTTTGTGTCTATATGAAGAAACATGAGAAAGTGTGTGTGGTGTGTGTGTATGGGTTAGAGATCAGAGCAAATGAGGGTCTGCGTGTTTGTTTTGTTCTAGTTAGTTCTGCATTTTAAATCAAAAGATAATCAAGACCATCTTGGATAAGAGTTTTTGTTATTTCTGACCTTCAGCCTCAGCTGAACCAAATATAGCTCTATAGATTTCTAGTTACCATATATTTCATCACCCCTATCACACTCATTAGACATATGACTCAACAAAGTAAGTGTTTCGCTGTGGGAAAACATGAAAGGGAGAGTAGATGATCAACTGGAGTGAAAGAGAAATTAAGATGCATTGTGTGAGGTTTGATTGAGGTTTATTTGAAATGTATGATAAAATGTCATATCTAATCTGGTTATTTTTGCATTTGTTGCAGCATATTTGATAATGCACAGGTGCCTATCTGCCATACCACAAACAACTACAGGCATTTTTTCAGGAACACAACTCCCCCTCTCCTTTCTCTCATTCTCACAATGCTTTTAGGGCCAGAAAGGGTTTGCCAATATTGTCTGTTTAATGTAAGAGTTTTGACCATATTGAGATACAGTCAGCTGTTAAGCATCACATTAAATAACAATCCTTTAATGTGTACATATTTCCTCAATATGTATTAATATGTAATTATTACGAAATATATTAAACATGTAAGCCCCAACACTTACCGATTGATAATTTTGCGTACTTTATTCATTTATTTGTATATTTCATGTTCCTAACTTCTGCTAGCTTAGTCTGTACTAAGTGTTTATAGTCAGTCATGGTCAGCCTGACAGAAATAGGTTACACAATGCATTACGTTGTGGTAGTACGTAATGTGTGGGAGTTACCAGGGAAACAACAAGTCAATTACAGTGTGAGTTGTGGTCTACACACATATTCCCAGGGTCCACAGACCCGTTTTTAGAACACCAAAAGCAAATATTGCCTTATTTTAAATTAGATTCTTCAAAATAACTGAATTAATGTAACCTAAACCAAGTAGTTACAATACAATACTGCTTTATTTATAGAGCACTTTAAACCTCCAAACCAAAGTGCTGTACACTCAAATAAACAAAACAAAACGTACAAAAATTACACAGCACAGCTCACACACCATAAAACAAGTACAAGTTTTTAATGATAAAATTGTTACTCTTAGTAACATAATTAATGACCTCTTGCCTTTGACCAGTATAGTGTTATCAACAGCTCCCGGAAACCTAAGCTCTAATATTACACTAGATATTAAATTAGAATGCTTTTCAGCCATAAACCACGAACAATTGAATTCAATGATTCTTTCTTCTATCAACGTGTATCTTAGACCCGATTCCAACTAAGCTGTTAAAGGAAGTTTTTCCATTAATTAACACTTGTTTATCAAATATTATGAATATGTATTTATTATCAGGCTATGTTCCACAATCATTCAGTGGCAGTGATAAAACCGCTTCTTAAAAAGCACAACCTCGATCCAGAGGTTTTAGCCAACTATNAAGCAAAAATGGGGGAAATGTGGTCATATTTCCGTGTGCCAGTTAAAAGCCTTGCTGCAGCATTTTGCACCAGCTGCAGACGAGCGATAGTTATGTTGGCAACATTTGTATGTATAGTATTAATATGTTTCATTATTTTTACCAAAATAACTTGATTTAATTGTATTTAAAATAACATTTCCAAAGAAATAAATCCTTTGAATCTGCCTGTTCAGTTTCGGTTGGAATGTGAAGGGTTAAATTAAAGAAGCTCGTCTCNTCTAGGCCCTCTGTGAGGCCCTAAGATATTCTACAAAATAATATTTAAAAACATTAAAAAAGATAATATTTTTAAAATATTTTTTAAATATTTTTTTTTGTTATTTTTTTTGTTATTTTTTTCGTTATTTTTACCAAAATAACTTGATTTAATTTTATTTAAAATAACATTTCCAAAGAAATAAATCCTTCGAATCTGCCTATTCAGTTTCTGTTGGAATGTGAAGGGTTAAATTAAAGAAGCTCGTCTCTGCGAGTTACTGTGAAGATGGGAGGTGATTGGTGGTCCAGCTGTAAATTCACAGAGGGCCAGTTATAGTAACTCTACGAGAGAGTAATATCAAATGACAGTTTTCGCGGACTTTATGACAAGTTCAGCCCGCTGTGAAGTTGATGCACGTGTGTTATAGAGAGGTGCAGTGACGCTTCTTTTGAGACTCGTGTTTTGTTTCGGTAAAAATGGTTCATATCGCTGAGTTTCTTCCCGTTAAGTGAGTATGACACATTAATAGTTTCATAAATGATGAAGCCCTGAGACACAGTTTCGTGAAAAAAAGCCCCGTGCCCCCGACCGAGGGGGCAAATCATTTTGTGGTGGTGGCAGGCATCATTTTAACAAAATTGTGTGTGTTCACAACAAAATGCTGTGTTAAAGAGGTTTTGGTTATTTCTTCGAGATCCTGTTGATCGTTTTCCCCATGATGGAAAGTTCTATTGCCTTTTTTGGACAAGCCCAATCATCAGCTTGACATTTGTATTTATCAAATACTTTGGTTTGTGATCAAATACCTGCACAATTAATGAAATTCAGATTTGTGTTTAGTGCTCATCAGTTAGGGTTAGCATTTGCTAACATAATAACAAATATGTTTTTTTCTTTAACAAAACATTATATAACAAAACAAATAATCAATTTTGATAGCTTGTTTTGCTTTCTATCATATCAAATTATCGCCATAAGCCCATGAGTTTTCCAATTGTGAGGGTAATGTAAATCCGTCTTAAACCTTTATGTTGTAAGAACGTCTCAACTGCTTTGCTGAACCTCTGCTTTACATTGTATTGATTTATATTTGTCAATTTTGTCTCTCCGTTTCCATATCAGGCGTATTTTAATGAAAAACAATCTCCGTTTAATTGAGGGTGCAAGAGGGAAACCATTTCATACTAAGATCTGGTATTTGCACTTTTTGAACAAAGTAGTATTATTCTATTTTCTGTTGGGTACACATTTATTCTGTGCTGCCTTAGAGACAATTTTACAATGTATAACTAGACTGGAAATGAAAGAAAAGTGTGCTCCACCAGCAGCAATCTACAGAGGCAGTGATAGTGCAGTTAAAGTTCACCAAGACCTGATTAAACTAATTAAAGATTTCAGGCTGCTGCTTAAATATTAAATATTTAGTTATTTCTGCCATTTCTCCCCAATAATGTAAGAAACTCCATGGTGCACTGAAATGAGAACAGCTTGATGTTTCCAAGAAATAAAAGCAATAGTTGGAAACACACATACACACAGACACAAATATCCCACTGACCTAACACCTCAGAGGGAAGTAACACAAATAGAAGAGATAAAAGGATCAAGGACTTTCCACTTCAACTTTGCACTTGGTTAAACCTGTTGTTGAACAAATATCCTTCGGCTCCTTTTAGGTGCTTCTCAGCGTGCTTTTTCACCTTTGCTTTGATTCAATCAACAGAAGACACAAAGAGCGCAGAGGCACGGTAGGATTGTTGCCCTTACACTCAAATCCTTGGTGGGCTTTACTTGTCTTTTTGCCATACAAAATCAGGGCCAAGATCTGAGATGATGGAAGGCACATTGACGGAAAAAACTCAAACAGAATCAACCATAAAGCTCAGACTGACAAGGATTTACAAAGTGAGCAAAAGGGACACATTAAGAAAAAAATATGTACAATGTATATTTCTAATTCTTCATCTAAGAGGAGCTGAAAACAGAACTCTTCTTTCTGAGTCTGCATCTCTCCATCAATGATGTTGTTACAGTGAGCACAATGTCACTGGTTGCTTAGGAACTCCGAAGGTATATAAGTAACTTTCCGATTGACAACGATTTGATCTAAAACAGATTTGTTCGATTTTTTCCTTCTAAATATGTCAGTGTCTGATATAAGAACAAATTGAAGTTGGATGTCTTCATATTCTCACAGGCTATAATGTGTTTGAAGAGCTTTTCTCCACACTGCCAAATCGCTGCTCTGCTGCTGTAGGGAAGCGTGCTGTAAACACACTACTTTGATCAAGACGGCTTGACGAATCTGAGACGGAAGAGGCCTGCCCGCCGCTGAAACTTCAGATGACTTTTAGAAAAATGTCAATGTGTAGCAGGACTTGAAACTTCTTCTCCAAAATGTATTTTTAAGTCTGAGTGCTCAGGTTCACGGATTGAAAAGTTTATATAAGATAAATATATTTTTTCCTAATAAATCACTCATGCAGACTTACTTTACTATTCTAAGCATTTCTGAAATTAGAACGGAAAATATTGGTTATATGTATTTACATAGATGCAGCAGGCATCTGAACCAAAGGATACACTTCCACAATGCTCAGCTTGCATACAAAAATAATAAAGAACACTAACTTGTTGCCTGATTACTTCACCTTCATTGTGATTAGATAAGGTTTACTTGAGAAAAATACTATCCATAACAGACGGACACATTCAATCGATTTACTGTTTCCATAAATAGGCAGGTTGGTCTTCAAAAACAGCGAGGACAAAGCTGCGTATCCAGGCAACAGGCACCTGTTTCCTCCCACCACTCAAAGTTGTATTTTTCACATCATGAAACATATATTTTTTTATGTTTGTCCATCATGATAAAGTGAGGAGGAGGGTCATGACCAGCCTGCAGCTCTCTGAAAAGAGCTGTGTGCTTATAGAGCCTCAGAGACGGGGGGGGGGGGGGAATTGTCCGAGAAGGTCTCTGTGCAGCATGAACACATCATGTCTGCACAGCGCAGGGATCTGGCTCAGTTGTGGAGACACTGCGCTTCCTGCTGAGCTGACTCAGCTCATCTGGGATAATTAAACCATACAGGGATAAACAAGGGCACTGCAAACTGCAGCCTGCTGTGAGACCAAGCTCCACATGCTGACAGGGTGGTGGCTGGTCTACAGTTTGTTCAAAAAGAAATAAAACCCCAAAAAGTTCAGAATAGGGGGCTGAGGGACCTGCTGTCCATAGAAGAACATGCGGTGGATGGATAGGATGCTGACTGTTTGATGATGAATCTTCTTCATGTTAAGCCTTGAGTAAATAATGTCCATCTGCAGGGCTGCTCAAGGCCTGGCTAGCTGCCCTGGGATCTCCCCCATCTGCCCTTCCACTGGTCCAGACGTGAGCCGGACCTTCAATGAGCTGGAATCACTCAGGCAGCGAGCCTCTCTATAACACTCGGTCTGAGCCACTAACGAAATCTCTAATACGCACATCAGTATGCAGGATAATGTAATGCAGCACTACTCTGTAATAAAGGTCAGCAAAAAGGTGCCAGTGTTTGACATGAACGGGTTTTGATATGCATTATGACCACTGTGAAGTCTTCCTTCTCTAAGGAGAAATATCCTCATAGCAGTCCCTTCAGAACTGGATGTGCAGCGACTGAAAATGCGCTTTGTTTCTTAGTCAGAGTGAGTACAGCAGCAGAATTAGCTTCAGGTCATTAGTGTAACACAAATTCCTTAAAGTGGACTAAAGAGGCTTTTAAAAATGGGCCTTTTAGTGGTAGTGTGGAAGAATCCTGGAGTATTAGTCTCGGTGTAATGTAATCTATGAAAGAGTGGAGAGCACAAGAGAACTACAAAATAAGTAATACAGTCTTAACGATAGCAACAACAATAAGATTACCCCCATTGTATATGCATAATATTGTAGAAAACTATTTGATAAAAAAGCTTATAACAAATCACATCTTCAATCATTCCAGTAGCTTTATTTGATTTAGATAGTTAATACGAGTTTCTGGGTTTAAAAATGTCCCTGAAGTGACTTTATCAGAAGGACACTGAATCATTTCTATGCTAATTATGGCTCAATCTAATTATGTGAATACACACATAGTTGTGGTCTAAAAGCTTAGTGTGGGGCACAATAAAAATATTATGTCAATTTATTTAGTTATTTTCATATATTTCTATTGCAGGCCGAAATACTAAATATTACAGGAAAGAAAGAGAGAAGGCAGGAAAGTGAGAGGCCGTTGTAGTAAATCAGGTGTTTACTCCCGTGTAAAAATGCTATGTGACAGTAATTGCAAGACTTAAACTACATGTTGAAAATATGACCACATGTGATGCATTTAAAGGCAGCTTAAGATAAGGGAAAAAGAGAAGAGGGAAGAAGAGAAGTGCTCATTTTCTTTAGACTGGCTCCTTATTATATAAGATGGAGATAAAGCAGGAGAGGTGAGCATGTGATGATTTTACCTGTGTCCCCCCACACCGGCAGGTACTCGTCCTGCTGGATGTCCAGCATGATCTCCAGTCCGTTTCCTGTCCCCCCCTTCATGGTGGTGCGGAGCGTCTTCCCCTCCTCTTCAGCGTTGAACATGTAGCACTTCCCATACCTGGTGAACACCTGAGAGGAGACACAGAGAGAGGGCTGATAAGTGATGACTCATATACTCTCATACATACTGCAGGGATAGCATTGCTGTGTAGATAAACTTGCCTATTGTACAATGATGAAACAAATTAACTACCATGCAGAAGACTTTTTCTTAACCAAGTACATCAATTTATTATCAAAGGATGAGCTGCAATGTATTTTCTTGCATCTCAAGTTTAAAGAGTTATACACAATTATCACTCCAACAACAAGCGTTACCCATGTATGTGTCTGTCTTTGGTATTCGTACCTTTTTTGACTCAAATTGCATTCTTCTTTCAAGTGGTAAGGGTATTTTCGTTCATGTTTTTTAGGGCAAGTGAGGCTAAAAATGCCATTCATTTTGGCTGGCTGTGACAGTTCAAGTTAACGCTGCCGAGAGGCACTTTCATTCTCACATTATCTAACTCTCTTTCTGAGGAGCCTATACTGTAGCTGTTGAATTTCCAGCAGCTCATATCAGATAAAGACAAAGAAGTAAAAGTAATAAAAGAGGAAGTTTAACATTTCCTCGTCAAAAAGCAAAAATGATCCTTCCAATTCTGGCCCCTACTTTAACAAGACTTACAATAAATACTAAAAAATAACACATCGAGCTATTAGAGGTACTGTAAGTGGAGGACAATTCATTTTTCAACTAACGTCACTTTGCCCCACATTATTAATAATGTACTGGGTTAAACTGCAGGGTGAGCTTTTTCAAGAAGTGTGTGTGTGTGTGTGTGTGTGTGTGTGTGTGTGTGTGTGTGTGTGTGTGTGTGTGTGTGTGTGTGTGTGTGTGTGTGTAGTTGTGAGGTCTCTGCAGATCAGTAGTAATCACCATGGCAACCATCCACTTCAATCATTGCCATGACTGATTGAGAGGAAGTGACTGGTGAGAAGANCCTATCCTGACTTTTACCGTCCCTTTTCCCTCCTGTCCAAGAGCATACATATCAGGCTGGCAGCAGTGACAGGAATCCTTTGTGTCCTATCACAGCCCTGCCTTCTGTGTGTGCTGTCCTGTAAAATAAAATAATATTGACTGGCATGAAGTAGGGTGCAATGGTAAATACTGTGCGTTTCATAAAACTCCAACCACGTCACATAAATGGCTGAATTGGTTTAATGTGATATATAATTGTTTGGGATGTGAGGGTGTGTAATGTGCACGGGGGCTGGCTTGGCATGCAGGTAGTGGAGTGGCGTGCATAAAGCCATAATTATGAGTGAGGCAAATGCATGTGTACAAACTAAAACCCCTCCTTTCCTATACTCATTGCCAACTCTTTTGCTAATGCAGCAGCCCTCTGCATTATTTATCCCCTCAGCAGTACAACCACTTCTCGACAGCGGACAAAGTGCACACCTTGCAACTCAAAGACCTTTTTTCCTAAACTTTACTCAACTCTTCTTCTCTCAGTAATCCTCGACAATAAACAGGCCTCTACTTTCCCTTTCTATCTGCACTGAAACACCCTATCTGCTTTTATTTTTTAAAATCATGAAGCGGCTGCTAAATTCTCTCATAATGGATATTCATTCGTCAAACAATAACAGCAGATCGCAACAAACAGCTCATGCCAAAGCGTTCTAACCTTGAAACTTGGAGAAGGTTCATGATAACTGATAAAACTGCTGGACGGACTGTTATGTTTAACATTTAAATGTACCCTTCAGAGTTTTTCCTTTTATTTCTCTCCCGCTAGCAAAACAAATGGGCATGAGAGGTGTCCTATTACCCACTTATTTTATAGTGGAAAAATATAACAGGGGTGACATTAACAAATAATGAATTCAGACATCAGTGCCTCTTCCTGTTTTTTTGGGGGAAATAAATGTCTTTGCTTTATAATGGTCCATAAACAACACAACTGACAGAATGTAATACCAAAGTCAGCATGCAGTACCCAATGAAGAAGCTCCTCAGGAAGCTAGGTCCAATTTCAGACAGGCAGTAATGCAATACTCACCATCAAGCATATCTGTGTATCATCTGTTTTTAAAAAGAACTGCCTGCATCAACAAATCAGTGGCAGATACTGTATGGCAGAGTTCTTTCTTGTTTTATAGAGTTTTTTCTGGGTCAGTAGCATTGAAAGTATTACTTTTAAATATGATGGATGATGATGCACTTCAGGGTATTTGGAAGGCTTGGACAAAACATGGACCGACAAGATAAAGAAAGAGCTATTGGGAAGGGAACATTAAAATAGAGAAAGATAGCATCCTCTTTCTGAAGCAATAAGCTTTCAGTGTTGTTGGCATCAGGTCAGCAAGCCACTTGCAAAGCAGTGATAGGAAATAGAGATAAGCAAGAAAGCAAAATACTTTTAGAATTGTAAGAGTTCAACATGGTGAGCTTAGTAACCTCTGCAGACAATGTCATACATATTTTGTACAGCATTTCAGTGATACTGTTTGTGCGCACATATATTTCCAGTTCTATGCGTTATCCAGAGTCATGTTTAAGGGTCGGATTTGTGGTTGGTGCTTACAACTGACCTTTCATCATGACAGGAATAAACGCTAATAGTCATGTAAATGTTGACTTCTACTCCGTGGGAGGCATTACGCAGTAAACAGGCGAGGTCATGGTATGTTTGCTGCTCCGCGCTTCCAGACATTCACACTTGCAGCTGTGAATACTAATGAGACGTGTTGTGTTGGTCAAAAGGCATTTTAATTGGCAGCAGAGCTGCGCGTGCCCTATTTTGCTGCTCCGCTCTCAGACCTCTGGCTTGGCTGGCAAGGAAACTAATGTGATATTGGCAGCAACTGAGTTTGAAGTCTCTTTACATTTTATACAGAACCCTGACTCAATTAAAAAAAAATTCCAAACAGAACAAAAAAAACAGACCGAAGCAACTAAAACACACTCTTTTGAATGAAAACTTTTAGTTGTGGCGACAAAACTAAAGGAATTTCATTTAATTTGTTCTCTTTTCGGTTAAGGTGCAAACTCTTCATCGCTAAATTACTACATTATTTGCTTATGTAAGCAAGCAATTCCCTATTTAAACATTAGGCAGACGGGTTCATATTTCATATTTCTTGATGAATGCAATAACAACATTCCCACTTCTTTTAAATCTGTTCTGGTCCACTAGCTTCTGATGGAAATATATGTTTCTTCTGCGGCTAAAAGCTACACTAGTTTCACAAGATGACGGCTAACCCTAGCAACATTACAAGTAGGAAATGGAGGTTGTGAATAGTAGTGGCTGGAAACAAGGCTGACAACAGCAGTAAAAGTAGAGAACTGACGAAAAAATTACAAAATCCTTAGCTGAAATATACAACAACGCTGCGTAGCCTAAAACTACTTCCGATTGGGCGATGATCGTTTGCTTGTTTTCCACTTCAAGCGCCACCATTGACATAACAAGTAGATATTTTAAGCAGTTGTTTACATTGTGTCTGGATTCGGGTAAAGGTAGGACCCAAATGCAGTATTAAAAAGGATAAGCAGGTTTTAAGGGGTAACAAAAAGCGAGCTTTATTTTACAAAAGCCGATGGCAAAAAAAAACAAGAAACAAACTTAACATTACCAAATCAGGGGAGCACGAGTAAAGAATCCAGGACCAAAAAACTTCAGGGACAAACATGGAGCGCAACGTGAAGGGAAAGACAAACAATGAACCGACATGGAGCACAGGGGAAGACGAGACTAAATACAAAGAAGGGTAATCACAGGACAAGACACAGCTGGGCAGGGGAGGCAGAAACACAAGGGCAACAGGTGAACACAATCAGACAATCAGACACAGGAGGGCAAACACAGAGACAGGAATCAACAGACAAGACAGGGGGTGAACACTTTTCAAAATAAAACAGGAAACCAGAGACAGACAAAACACAACGCAGACAGACCGTGACACATTGATCGAAAACCAACAAAACACAGGTTATTATAGCCTTGTTTATTACAAGAAACGTTCTTCTTCCTTCTCCCATTTTTATAGAGATGACTATTGGGACAAACTCCCTAATGCAGACAGTGAGAGTCAATATTATCTATTTGCCCTTTTCACCATTGCCAGCTTGTAAAATGAGAATTGATAACTCATTTTATCATCACAAATGTTCAGGCAGAGTGGTGTTTCCTTAGATATTCTACATTTTGGACAGGTTTGAGAAGTCATTACGTTCCTCCATCTGACGGCTCCACCTGGGGCAGCAGATTAGGAGGGATGTGAGAGGGGGAGGCAGGCAGAGACAGGGTCAGGGGATGGCAAAATAACATAGCCCCACTGTCAAAGGTTTGTTAGTTTCTTTGTCATCCAGTGGCAAAGGAAGATCTTTGTGTCTGACTGAAGTCTAATGGGATGTTGACCCGGCCTTGACCCTGTCTGTCAAACAACATCAGGCTTGACAATGGGAGGGAAAGAGGCTCCCATTGAGAGCACTTTTTCCCTAGAAGAAAGGCAGAGGTGAGAGAGATGTTGACAGTAGACACTCGGGAGCCAATGACTTAAAAAAGGGAAGAATACTAAATGCAATCTTGGCTTTCCTCATACACACAGAATAGCAAATGAGTGTTGGGAAATTGGATTTAATTCTACATTACCATGTTACATTGTTAGGATACATACAAAGTTATGTCTCATGGCAAATAAGATAAAGATGAATTGCAGGATTAACATTTTCTTCCAGGCCTCATAAGAAATGAGCGTTGGATGTTGGACCCCGGTGGTGTCTCTCTTCTCCACACTGAGCAGAGAAATACAGCCTCATCTTGTATCTGCAAACTAGAAATGATGGTATCATGAATATGTATTTGATGTCCTCATTACTACGCTCCGGCAGCTCCTAGTGTGTCATTTATTTTGTGCAAATACATATCTGTTGGGGGCACCTGAATTTCGCAGAGGTGAATGAACCTGTAATCTGGTACTTCGTATTCTTCGGATTCTCACCAACTCTCTGGCAGTTTGGCATTAAACAAGTCGATCGATTTGGTCAGTAAACCATCCACGAGAAGGCTAGTGTCAATAAAGGAGGAGGAGCATCAAAAGAAAAATCCATCTTTAAACAGTCAGAAACCCCTATTGGCGATGCACTTTGCCTTCCATTTAGTTTTGTTTTTCATCAATACAAAACTTCAGGTCTGTTTTAATCCCTTGGAATTTAAAAAGCGTTACCTTCTTGGCTCAGAGTGTTAAAGTAATCATGAACCGTCAACATCAACATTTAGTGCAGGAGAAAAAGGGACTGACTATAACATTTACTTACAGTGGCCTTCATAGACCACAATGCAGTGCAGTCACATGCTTCATTAACTTTTTTGCCCCTCATCATTTTGACCCGAAAAGGGTTACGGTGCTTGCCAGCGCGTGAAATCCAACCCATGATTCATTCTCGTTTTTTGAATCAGCGTTGTGCGTTTGGCATTTCACCTTGCTATGTTTTTTCATAGCTGCATCCGCCATTCCTCTAGCCTCCTCTTGGACGCGATCTGGCATCCAGTGACTGCGTTATTGTTGAAGTATCTTTCCCAATATGTCAAGAACAAAGCAAAATGAAATGAAAATATGAATATAAATCATAGGGCAGGGCAGATAAAGACCACTTCTCATTGACCTTGCAACTTGGCTGATGTTACTTAAATTATACAAATCCTATAATTCTCCAATTGCAATGCGTTCTGCATAAATGCACATTTCCATATATAGCAGGAATTTTTTCTCAAGTCAAATAAAATATTAAACATTGATTGCATGTCCGCAACACATATCAATGGAGTGAAAGTAATGTAAACATTTGATATAATTACAGCGCTTCTTCACACCATTTGTAAAACATCCTTCCTCTATCAGAAAAGACATCAAATATGGAACCTATAAATCGTATGAAAACATCACATTGATTTTTAAATTCTTTTTTTTCTGACAAGGGTCAAGAGGGTTTCTTGGTCTCTATTAAACTCTTCTCACCAGTCACTTCCTCTCAATCAGTCATGGCAATGATTGAAGTGGATGGTTGCCATGGTGATTACTACTGATCTGCAGAGANAAAAATATTAATTTAAAAAAAATATTTTTTTTTTTTAAACACTTTTTTTTTTTTAAACCTTTATTTAACCAGGTGTTCCCATTGAGATCAAGAGATCGATGATCTCAATGGGAACACCTGGTTAAATAAAGGTTTAAAAAAAAAAAAGTGTTTAAAAAAAAAAAATATTTTTTTTAAATTAATATTTTTTTTAAATCGCGGTAGATTTTGTCAGTCTCACGACGGTATTGGGAAGTTTATTTACCGCGATACCGCGATATTCGGTATATCGTTACATCCCTAGATAGGACACAAAGGATTCCTGTCACTGCTGCCAGCCTGATATGTATGCTCTTGGACAGGAGGGAAAAGGGACGGTAAAAGTCAGGATAGGGGGACAAATCTCAAATCAAAAGACAAACCAGTCTTGAGTGAAAAAGTTGATTTAATCCCTTTGGCTAACCTCTGACCAGATCATTGTCTTCAGCATGGATTGCACGTTGAATAATGATTTGGCTTAATGGAGTTTACATTCAGGGATGTCACAGAGACAAAGAGGCTGTCGCCTCTGCTTGTTGGACTTGATTCATTACATTGCTGTTCGGCAAAGCTTTCCATTCTATTTTCTGTCTGATACCCCAGCAGCACCAAACGTATCACTAATCATTAAGCCTGGCTGTCTGAGAGAAATGTAATATTGATTTCAGTTTTTTAGGGAAGAAGGTGTAATTATGGATACACCAATCAACTGTTTTATATCAACTTGGGTTGCAACAATGCTGGTGGGTATACTGGGATGCGTTTTATAAAACACAAGGCACAAGATTACTGTGGTAAAAATATGTTATGATGAAATTCACAAAGACACTGTACCTAATACCTAATATGCCACTGATCTGTATCATGGCTGGTACTGATCCACTTAATAACATCAGCATAATACAGATCTTGATCATTGAACATCCAACATTCTCAGTTATTTGACATGTTAGGGTCATCCATCCCTTTCATCAATAAACAAAACCGGAACTGCCTGTATCAAGATGGAGAAGGTAAAAACCAAACATACTGTAGGCCAACCAGCCAGATAGCAACATCACCTCAAGCCATGAAGGAGAACATCACCCCACAGAGGATGACACAAACTCTAGACCAATAGCAAGGCTGAGTCAAACCTTTATCCTCAAGCAAGAGAATAATTAGTTGCTCATGAGGGACGAATGAACATCCTCACATTAAACTTGCAACATGCATGGGTAAGCCCTGCAGGTAGCTTTGCACCTTATTTGTAAAGTAAGTTATGGTTTCCTATTTTCTGCTGAAGCTTATATGTCTTTTAATCAACCCTATTAATTAATGAGATGCAAAAACAACAGCTTGTGGTTTTCAGTGGAAGATAAATGTTGGTATTCTTACATGCTGGTATGTCCAGCTATAGCACAGGCAACCTCAGTGCGACGGCAAGAATCCCATATGATGTAAAGTCATTGCTTTTTGCAGATGTTCACCAAATAATAGTTTCAACTCAGCAGTCCTTCTGATTGTGTTTATGTATTGATTAAACAAATCATACAAAGTCTATAGTTGGAGTTTAAAAATCCATCCCTTACTTTGAAAATACTGTCAATCCTCTATCGATTCAGTATTCTACAGCAGATATTAAAGGTTGCTCAATAGGCTGCATAGCTTTCAATCTTTATGTCTTAACAACAGTAAAGATGCATACAAATATATACATTTTCTTTGCCCTGTGCAACTATATTCGTTTTCTTAATAGTGTGCATTCTCATCAAGGTCCTCAGGATCAGACGCTGCCTCAGAAAGACATCAAATAGAGAAGTTACTCTGGATCAAACATTGAGTTCTCACTGAATATTAATTATATTACTCTCCTTCCCTTCAACCTCCCCTTTTTCTTGCAGGTGCAGAGCAAATGTGATATTAAAGTGACACGTTCACTCTCTAGCTCTCCCTATTTGCCGGCATGTCAGTCATATCAGTGTGCAGAAGGCGTGCAGATATAGCTGGTGACTACCGGCTGTCACCCCACACTCATCAATCACATCACACACACCCAGCCATTATTTTTAATAAGTCGCCTCTCGCTGATGGCCGGTGGAGCTGTATCTCACCTGTCACAGTCTGGCTCTCTTTGCTGGAGCTGATGCAAGGCTGAGTAATGGACCAGGAGTAAGGGACATGTGGCAGCTCATAATCAGCGTCAGGAAACCAACACAGCTGACGGGATGCTGACGGGATGACAGGCCTTGTCTTCTTCACAAGATGCTAAGATCATGGCCATTGTCAGCTGTGACCTTCTTCTCCAATAGGCCTCTTTGAAGAGGGCAGAGACCTGCTGACATCCCTCAGAATAAAGGCTCTCTTCTGGCTCTTATCTTTGACAAACCCTATTAATATATAGGATCTGGCAACACGGTGGAGCTTCCTCATGATGATCAATACAGCAGAAAAGCCTCATTATCCCTTAATGTCCAATGATGCTTGCAGATTAGTTTCCTGATGGAGACGAAGACATCGAAAACAAATTAACCCATTATCTCATCCTCTGGGGTATTAACCATGGCTCGGGTCACATATGTTCTGCAACTGAGACACATTGTTTTATGGACACACAATTAACGTCCATTGGCATTGTTCAGTAAACATTTGGGAATTAAAGAATACATTTATAATGCTGTTCGTGCCCAGTCATACATTTTATAGCAATGCTAGCTGCGTGGCTCTATAAATGACAATCCACCACATTGGTTCAGACTGTATAACACCTCTAAAACTACTTGACCAATCATACTGACATTTGATAAAGGCAATGATAGGCCCCAGAGAATACATTCTTTCAACTTTAGCTGACTTTTATATTAAGCATCACCAGCAGTTTGACATGCTGTTTTTGAGTGATTTTTAACTCAACAGCTATTAAATGGATTGCCATGAAATGTTCAAGTTATTTTAATCTGCCCCCTCAGAATGCATTCATCACCCCGGCGGCCTTTAGGTTTAGTTTACATATACATATACATACTAATGCAATCATGCTTGAGGCTTCATATGCACCTTTGTTTTTTGGAAAGTAAAACCAATACTGGGGATCGTACTAATGTTTTGTTTACCTCAGAACCGGTGGGCACATAGATTCACTAACCCTTGCGGTATTCATGTTTACATTTTAACTTGAATCATGCATTGATTTATTTACTGACTTCTATTTAAAAAAAATTGAACTCCCTCAAGAAATATGAATTTTCTCCTAACTTCATGGAGGAACAGTAATACAGCAGACACATGTGTGGAGGTTTTAGAGAAGCAAGCTTTTCTTTAAAAAACCTATAGCCTCTCTTAACTTGACAAAGTGGTATTTTTTGTAATTGGAAAGTCAATAACAGTGGGCCAAATAAGGATTAAAAAGTAGTTGGTGAGTAAGCAACTCTTTCTGCATGCATTGGGCTCCCACATGTGTAAGTGAGTCCCTCGTGAAATAACGATTTTAGCAGAGTTTCCTTGAAAATGAGGAAGAATAACCCTGGGATAATAAGACACCGTAATATACTGACCTGACAGCAGCTTGCAGCCATGCTAGAGCAGCATTTCATATCTGCTGTGCAGCAGAGCCACTGGTCCATGAAATAACACAGCCAGAAAGAAATAACCACTAATCAGCTAATGATTTTGTATCACAGTAATCGGGAGCACTTCGGGATCTGAACTCAGATATCAAGTGTGTTATAAATGAAACCCATTATTATTATTATTATTATTATTATTATTAATCAAGAGAGATTACACGGTGTTTGTGTGAATTTCAGCAAATGTGTGTGTTCGCCCTTTACCTGTTAAGAAAATAGTGCATATAAAAAAACTATTCAGAGCATCTTTACTTCTATGGTGTTTCATTTATTTCAATAAGCAGTAAGATGTGTAAGCGTGTGGAGTAGTGAGCTGATCAGAGCACCAAGAGTGGCCGTATTTCACCTGTTATTGTGTTCAACTACATCAGAAAAATGCACACCATCTACTTTTATGTAAGCAAGAGAGCAATAGGCCATTTCCCCAAAGCCACAGAACTATCTGAAGGCCGTAAGGTATTACTTCACCATCAGAAATGGTACAATTTTTGTACTGCAGTGAGTGTTTCACCACTTTGATTTTATTTCCGTGATAAATACAAATAGAATACTTTTGCAACAGCAGCACAGTCTTTCTCTTGATTTCATGTTCCTGGAAATGAGCTCACCAAACGCAGATGAATACATTTTATAAAACAATACGTCAATGCCTGCTCCCAATGCACATGGCTTGGCTCTGGGTCTTCTCTATGTCGGGCCCTTAAGGATGAACTAATACATTCAGGAAACTTGTACTGTACTTCAATTCAACGCCACCCCTACAAACAACAATATTGCTGTGGAGAAGTGGGTTATGATGCAAAAATGATTTGAGAAGTTACTATGCACCAAAACTGACTGAGCCAGTTTTTTAAAGGTTGTTGGCCTTGTTCCATACCACAGAATCACCATCCCCATTTAGCGCAGGCAATCAAAGCTTTTTAGGGGGGTTAAAGAATAGGTATAGGATGGGATAAGATAAAGGATGAGAATAGGAAAACAAAGATAACACAAATGAATAAGGTCACAGAGGTTGTTGACTGACACAACAAATTACTTTTGAAGTCGTCCCATTCCTTTAATTGACATGGCAAGTTCACTGCTAAATGCTACTAGAAATTATGAGTCAACTTGAAATTGACAAAATGGGGATATATAACCTCCTGGGGGTAACTAAAAATAAAACCCAGAGCTGTTGGTGAACACAACAAAGGAAGGGGTTTTTAAAAGTTTTCCGGAGAGGATTGGCCTCTAAAACCTGACAGACACAGTTTCTCTTTTCCACTGCGGAGCTATGTTACTCAAAATATAGATATTATTTGGAGTCTCATTTTAATGGCAAAGGCAAAGACCAGTGACTGCTGCCTAAGACCTGTATAATCACAATACATTTTACTGCTCTCACTGTCACACAGAACTGTTTGATATTCATATGGAGGATCAGAGGAAAATAACACTTTTAAGCTATGTCTCTGTCTGTGAGGTTGGTGATCCATCTTACTAATACTTCAATCATAAAAGTGGGATCTATTTTTACGGAGTAAAAACAGCGCATGTTGTCAAATGCAGGCAGGGTTCTGCATGTGGAGCACAAAATACTCGAAGAAGTGAATATGAATAATAATGTGGCAATGGGTCCCTGCTGCTGTACAGATATTATTATAGCCGCAGTGAAATGACAAGTGACATGGGCAGCTAAATGTAATTGGGGAGCCATCTGCAGAAATGAAAACAGCTGATCTTGCATTTCCAAACTGTGCGATGTCTCCTATCACCGTGAGTACGGGAGTTCTCACGATGGAAGCTTTGGCTCCCCATGAATTTAGGGACAGCACAGAGAAAGATAACGTCTGCATTGTCTCATTCGGCTGCATGACATTAGATAAAGTGATGGAAAATAAATGAACAGTAATGCTGGGAACAGATATGCCAAATATATAAAAAGACATTTCCCTTAGCTTCTCATATTCATACAAGGGGCAGAGAGAGTGGGTGCAGGGACACAGAGATATGAAATCAGATTAAATTACCGCCAATTGTCTAGACCTACATTTGGGTGTGTTTTCTGTGTAGAAGATGTAGATATAGAGACATAAACAGACAGTATTGGCAGTAAGGGCCTCAAATTCTCAAAAAGGAACACCGGGACCAACTGGTAAACAGTCATCTTGTGTTTGAGAAAAGCAGTAATATTCCTTACCTTGATGGGAAAATTCTTGCAAAGTGTGTTATAGATGTCATTGAATACACACTCATCCATTGTGGTTCATGTAAGTGAGACAATTATGGTTCTTCATTTCATATATAAAGCAATATGCAAAATGGGAAGTCCATCCAAAAGCAAGTATTGCAGCAACATGCATATTTTTCTAACACTGTCCCTAAAATCAGCTAATGTAAGCCCCTGCAACGTAAGTTAATACAGTCCGAAAATGTTATTATGTGCCAGTTTATCTCAAGGGATTCCAGACATAAGAGAAAACCTTGCTTGCTCATACTTCCATCTGGTACTTAAATATTTGTCTGCCAAATACTGTGATGCAATTTCATGTTATTAAATTACGTACAATCTTTAAGGTAGATGTAAAGCTATTTATTAAGTTTGGAGATTTGCGGTCTTGAACCAGGCTGGACACATTTCAGGAAATAAATATCGAGAGGGATATGAAGAAAGATAATTAAAAACTGCGTAGTGAAGCCGCTTTATCTGGCCCATTCTGTTAATGTCATTATGAATGGCTCAGTCAACTCCAGTGTGATTTATAAGGCTCTGCTGTAACAATAATGGCATCAAAAAAACCTTCTAAACAACAGTTAAAACCACATAGATGATGGCTATGTACTTTTGCCTGCCTGTAAAGTAACAGCCTCACCCTGAAACAAGGTTTGGTCTTTAGAGCATATGGAAAAACTGATATGTCATGTAGTATCAGCGGTATTACATTATATATATTCAAGCCTCTCCTCTGACATTATCAGCTGTTCGACAGAAAAAGGACAAGCTCTCGCATTTCCTATTTAATGAACAAAACAAAACAAAAATCAGTCCAAGAAAATGTCGACAACAGGGCAAGTTCTCCCTTGGCTTCCACCTCCTACGTAGACGAAACTGACAAATGTCAATCCTTCAATCACAAAACTGCTGGCCTTTCCAGAAGTGAGAGAGCCAGAAACACTTGTTTCACCTCCGAAAAGAGAATAAAAAAGGTGGAAATGGAGTGAACCACACTCTGTCACCTTCAGTACAAGACATTTACTAAATGAAGCACTCTCCATGCAACATTACCCCTCCAAAAACAGGGACAAACAATGAATTTGAATGAAATCCTTCTGAATGCCTACCAATCCCCCTCCTGCCCTGATACGCACACACAAAGGTATCGATTCAGTTAGATTTTTCTGATGGCCGAACTTTAGTCGATGGCTGACTTCATGCAGAAAGCAGAAAGTCCTAAGGCTTCTCCCAAAAAGCTGCATGTTTGCTCAGAGGTGGGGAGTCCATCTGTTCATGTACATGTCCATCTGTTCCACACATTCATCCTTTCCATTGCCATTACCATCTACCACCAGCGGATGACTGGATAACTGGGAGTGGGACCTATATAACACATATTGTAGAATTAAGCTCTCATGAATGAACTAAGTAAGTCAAAATATGGCACATATGACGCAGATCATGTTGAAACAATTTACTCAGCTGCTACCAATCATTATTTTCATTATCAAAACGTTTGTGTTATTTTAATGATTGATTGTCTATAAATAAACTCAGAATTGTTATTACTTTACAGTGTGGTATATATTATAATACTCTAACACTTGTGTATGAAATATCGATCATCAAACACACACAACAAATTCTTTAGCTAAATCGCTCTTGTACATTGCTTCTATTTCATTTTGTATGATTATTTGAAATGTTATCCATGTATTTCTCTCTATATGTACTTATCATCTCACCATAATTGTGCTGCTGCAACTATTGAATGTCCTCCCAAAGGATCAATAAAGAGCTATCTTATCTTAATTGCAAAGGTAAAATAATGAATCAACTAAAAGGGGGAAATCCAAATATCGAGTCTCAGATGAAGATCTATAAATAACACTAAACCACAGTGTGGTCAACAATAGATACGACGTTTATGAGAAAGGACATAACGTCAAGTAACTCCCATTTCATTTGTTGAAACTGCAAGCAAGCCATGAATCATCTGGCTCTACAGCAATAACATTTGTAAATGTTATATCATGAGTATAGATGGAGGCCCTGAGGTTCCATTTTCCTGCCGGAGCTTGTAGAGACGACCAGGAATTGGCCAGCATTTGTCATCAGTATGGGGTAACACTGAACATAACTGCCCTCCACTGAGCCTTTATCATCATCAGCGGGACTCCTCACACAAACATTCAATATGGCTCTTCAAAGCTCAAGAAAGAAAAATGAATGGCAACAATGGTGTGCTTTACCAGAGGGGGGGGAATAACAATAAATAAAAAAACTGACAGCTTCTGTATAATATTGACATATCTATTGTGGTCTTATGCGTGTGGGCAGAGCAACGCCTCGGTGTGATGAATAATGATCCTCATGGAAAACAGAATGATTAATGAGCTTCCTGGGACTGTTGTGCAGCAGGAATGTAGTTGTGTGTTTACAAGAAGCTGTGGAGGTGTATGGAGAGCGCAGCATTAATATTTAGTATTGTGTGTCTCTGCATGAGGATGCAACAAGTAGTCAATGTGCATGTTGTCGGAGAATAGAAATGGAAAACAAGCATTCGAGGCACCAAATTGAAAAATGAAACACTAAAGAATTCAAGATTTTGGCTCACAGAGAAGCCTCCTATTGTGGAATAAATGCACTTAGAAGAGATGATAACATCACTGAACAATTTATTTTAAAAAGTGATGTAACATTCAAACTGTTTAACCGCATCGAATGCAGGTTTTCAAGGTAATGTCAATTCGATGTTGTTGTTGTTGTTTTGCCGTCTCTGTATTTCTGCTATCGGTCCATGCCTGTTTCACAGTCATTTCATTACTTATTCAAATGGGACTCATTTAAGGAGCAAACCTGCACACACACTCGCCGGAGTCCATTTCATTAGGTATGTTATCTCTTAGATGCTGGCTCATAAATAACAGCAATGACCTGATGGTATGAAAAAGGAACAAATGGTGGGTGTTGTAGGTGATGACACATTTGAGGTGTTGACAGACAGCATGTTAAAATCATTAGTCCTCCTGCTATTAAATTACTTTTTTTTAAAACTTCAATTTCAATTTAGTTTTGGGGCTGAGTTTGAAAATACATATTTATCTTTTAAATATGTGAACACATCTTTCGGATAAGGTAATGAGACCAGACCTAAGGTATAATAATAATAATAATGATTTTGGGGCCAAACTTTAATGCACATTGATGAAGATGACAAGGTATTCTCTTAACTCCTCTACATAAATATCTAACAAAATTTGCAATGACAATAATGCAACCTCAATCTGTTAATTAAGTCATTTTAAAATGGGAACTCTACCACTTTTAAACATATTTATTGTTACAAGTCTTGGTAACTTTTATTGCATATGCATATATAGTGGTACTGTATGAAGCCTTTTGGGGCTCCACTTGAGTCAGCGTTGTTGAAGCATAAAGACTAAAATGTTAAAAATGGAAACTACTGTCTTCAACAGAAGTGTCGGCAGTCCAGTTGAATTGTGAGTAATGTTAGCGGCATTAAAGAATGTTGAATGTAATAATAAAGACATTATGTCTGAATGTGCTTCATCAATTTAGACGGTCTATTATGGATGTCTCGTCTAGCATGCACAGTGTTTTCAACGTAATAATTAAACGGTCTGTCGTCTGCAAGCACAGTGTTCATGGAAACAGGAAGACAATTTATATTACAGCAATAATTAATAATGTATAGAGAAATATATCGTTTGGAACACCTTGTACATCGCCAGCAGCACATTCAGCATCCATAGGTGGAACTTCATGAATAAAGAAAAAGCGAGGTATTTTCCTCCTATTGGTGTCCTTCTCAGCTCTCAGTTGCTCTTACACTGTAATTGCCCAAAGTTAAAGTGCTTGATGACATATTTAAGCATAAACAACAGAGATGTGAAGCCATGACAGGAAGGGAGGTATACACTTAACAATATTTTCAAAAGGCTCACCTCTTGTATGCCTGAAGAAAGAACACCCCACACCATCTTTTCTAGTGCACCCCTACGGCAAGTGGCGCTGAAGTGAAATCCAGAAATGATAAGAACCGCTGATCCACTTCTCACCTTCGGGGAGTTGTTCCTGTTATATCCGTGGGGAGCCATACTAAGAGCCTGCTTTCAGCCACTTTAGAGAGGTGAAAGGAAACTCTTTAGCCAGCTCGGATAATCGGCCTTATCGGAACAGGGATCTTACAAGCAGGTGCTAACCCTCCCCTGGTCCCTGAAATTACAGTCAGCGAGGGGGCACAAAGCTGACTTTAATGTTGTTCTGCATATCCTATTAGCATAAATGCTTTGTTATGAATCACAAGAACTGATTTGCATTATTGTACATCTCGCATATGGAGGCACTTTCGTATTTCCACCCTGTCAAATCCCATAAGAGTTAAACCGTTTTCCCTAACCTGATTTCCATATTTCTCATTCTATCATTCAGCCTTGAAAAATAAATTCAGAGTCAGCAATATAGAAAGCTACCTTTTCACACTCCTGCAATACATAAAGCTGCTTGTGCCAAACCCAATCACTGCCTATTAATAGGAAAACATTATTTCTATGGTTCAATTATTGCCCCAAACGCAATTGGAATTATTTTGTTTTACACTTGGCTGCATGTTTGACAGTGTTTTTGTATGCTTTAAAGGTCAAAGCTTATACGCACTGTGTTGAGTGCTGCCTAAGGAATAAACAAAAGAGAACCATTCAGTAAAATACTTCAATATGGATTCATTGTTCTTTAAAAAATCTCCTCATTTTGACTAGCTAATGCAGATGAGTTCAACTTCATTATTATGTTAATGTCAGAATTATACAGATTTTCACCATAGTAGTTAGAATAATAAGCATCTCCTTCTGCATATCTGTAATATAACATTTAGAGTGCACTCAAGAAAAATGCATTAGGAACTTGTATGAACATGGAACAATGTATGTATTGATATTTCTGTGCGAAAAAACTATAGCAGTACATATCATTAAAACATATTGGATGTCTATATTGCTTTTACAGACACTTGGTGTATGTGGGATGTGTTTGTCTCATGCCAGGATATATATGAATAAACAAGCAACAGGCGGTCTCTCCAACAGTGGGGGGTGTAATAGGAGTCAGCCTCACCTCAACAGGCTAATATTTTCCCTGATGAAAGTGATAACCATTTTCTGGGAGGCAATGTAAAGATGTCGCAGTCAGTGTGTGGCTGACGAGCAGAAGATCAGTGAGTCAATAAGATATTTTAGACGTATTTCTTGTAAACAAAAAAATATTGCATGACCTAGAAACGATGACCTTCTTAACCACAGTCTGTGACAAAGTAAGGTTCAACATTGAAATCTAAATCTCCTAGACGTGGTTTATTGCAGCTTCCAGGAAAAGATGGACTTGCTGATATTTGATCTTTTGCTTCTCATCTCTTTGTTATCTTTTAATATAAAGCACGCAGACCAGACAGGTTGGTAAACGAGAGCGTGCTCTGTGAGGTTACATCTGAGGAGAGTTTTCCAAAAATGTGAAAAGGTCTTTTAACTCACTCAGGTAGAACATGTTTGTGTCTGGTTTTGATCATATTAAGATGTGGGTATCATGTATTGGACGTTTTTGATGATGAAAATAAGAAATAATTTGACCGCATATTAACTGTAATTTACACTTTAGTATAACAGTATGATATTGCATCTTTACAATGCTCTGATTTGTGCTCTAATAACGTTCCTAACAAAGTTTACCATGGGCAGCAAGTACTACTCTGCTGTTTGTTGCAATACCAATTAAGATGGTATTTGTAAAATTCTGCCATAAAAATGTTTAGCCGCTCCTTTGTCCTTGTTTTGCTTTCTGTGGCCCAATTTCACCGTCTTTATCTCATCTTGAATTAATTATTTTTTGTTTGTTGTCGTATGAAGTATCTTTCATTTCCATGAGTATGGTCCTTAAGCTAACACCAACTATTGTTAGCAAAAGACCAGTGCAAAGCTACGGAAAGCATATGGTTTAGGTTTTCTAAAGTTAGTCTTTTGTGTTAAGGTTATTACACCTGTCTTTCATCAATGCCAAATAATTTATGTTCCATCTTCTCCTGATCTCTGCCCAAGCATTTCTCTCATGTTGTCCAGAAATCTATCCAATACTGTCATACTATTGGAAGAGCATAAGAAATGTTGCACTTATCTTACATTTTGACCAATAATTCGACTCACTGAGTAAGATGATTGATGGTAAGATTGTTGAGATTTCTAGACAACTTTTCCCTTCATTGCAAGGGACAAACCTAAATTGCAGTATTAAGTAGAATGACATGCAGGCAGATGGTGGACAGGGTTTCTATATTCGTCCTGCTATTTTAACATTACCTCAACCCATTAAACCCAAGCAATCCAGTAAATCAATCCGAAATTGATTTCTTTCCCCAGACAGGAAGAACTCTGTGTTTTTAAGGCGAGGAGAACAACGTAAGAGTCTTTCACTGAAAGCCGGGTAGAGGGCACTTAGCCATGTGATGACGGTCAGCAGCTCCATTTTAGATTTTTTTTCCCGTTTGTGTGTATCAGCTTGGATGGCAGTCAAGGTGTTTAACAAATGGAGTAATAAAGCCGACTGAGAGACAGGTGCAGACAGGCGGACGGACAGGAGCTTGCGGTAAATGGAAGATGGAACAGTGTCACCGTAAATAATGAGCTTGGGGAGCTTCTCCATTCCCCGATCCTTCTCGTGTTTAGAGAGATCACTCACCCTGTGGGCTGCAGGCTAATTGACTTTTAATTAGCGTCTGATCCAACACACATGCAGCCATGCCCAAGCACACACAAACACCTCCGCCGATATGCTGGGGGGCGTAACAGGTTACCATAACGTCCTTCACCATCAAGTGTCTGAAGGACTCTATTGCATGGTTACAGCAATCAACTTTGTTACACATGCAAAGAGGTTTCTTTCCTGAAAAAGTATGCATCAAGCTACACTTTCAGCATGGCCTGGTCTTTAAATCTTAACAGAGGATATACAATAATACTGTATGACCATGCACTGTGCTCCAGAAATGTTGGGAACACTTAACTATGTATTATTCTTGAATTCGAAATACAGTACTACGTTAGCCATTTTGAGAATGTAGTTCATGGTGGATGTAGTGTTTAAATATTACTAATCTAATGAATTATCTTTCAGGTATTTCAAAGCTTCATCCTGTAAAGTTCAAGGTCCACTCAACAATATCACTTTGAGAATCCGTCAGTTTTCCATATCCCGGTCTTAGATTCTTTAACAGATTCCTTTTATGGTCTGATTTTAATGTTTTTTTATCACTTTGCTAAAAGTAATTGACTTTAAAAAGGCAGTTATCATCAGTAACTATCCACTTTTAATGCACTCATCTACCACAGGTGTTACAAAATGACTGTACTTTAGATAAGTGTGATTTCTGGTCCTTGAACACTCTGGACTAACGGCAAATTTACTTCCTCCTAAATGCTGAAGACATTTTTTGTAGAAATGAGGGAAGAGCAAAGATAATCCAAATTACTCAACCTGATATCTGTAGGTTTTTGTGCTTTTGGCTCTGGTTCTGAAAGTTAGCACCCAATGATCAAAGCCTGTACCAAAACTGAAAAATCTGATTTTACGTCATCCTTTTTTGGTCTCATACTCTGATACCATCCTAGATGGGACAAACTAAATATTGGTTGCAATCTGCTTCAGATTGAACAATTGTGGGGATAAATGTAGTGCGATGGAATTAGAGTCATGCTTAGAAGTATCTTTTCATTTTAGTATTAATTCCTGCTTATAGAGGCTTCTATTGGAGCGCCTTTATGTGTTGCTATAGAGTACAAAACAATGTATTTTCTTTCATTTCTTTAGGAAGAAATTCCTCCTAAGAAGGGTTTGAAAAGAGTGTTAAAGGTCCCATGACATGCTTTTCCGGTTATTACCCGTCCCCTTGTGTGTTATGTAGCTTTTTCTGCTTGTAAACGGTCTGCAGAGTCACAAACCCTCAAAGTACACCCTGTAGCGAGTAAAACTCGAACCCAGAAAAATGCCCCAGAACGCCTCGTTGGAGATTTCTCTTTTTCCATTTTTTTCCATTTTTACACATACTATACAGAGATGCTGTATGAGAATACCAATGTGAGTTTGGAAAATTGCACAATGTAAATATATTCTAGTAGACCTCAACAATGGAATTATGGTCAGTAGAAATGGCCATGTCATGGGACCTTTAACACATATAAAACACATTTCTGTGGCTTCCCTCTCCCAGTCTCTGCCCTGCACACTTTATGGCTCCATGTTCCCTTTCTTGTCACGCAGACACCCTTTTCTTCCTGAGGTGGTGTGAACATCAGCCTTGTGTGAGGACTGTCATGGCATTCTAAACGCAGTGAAAAGGCCGCCTTTCCTTCATGGTGCACTCAGGTGTCTGGGTAGGCGTGGATGTATTGTCTGAGACGGTCGGAATTTAGTTGAATGTCAATTGGCATCGTGGTCTCCAAGTAAGAGAGGTGCACCTTGGGCGGCCTGTAATTGACATTTAACTCTGCTAGGCGATGAATGATACAGGCCAGCCCTGATGACTCAGCCGAGTTTTGTGTTGTGGTGAAAAGCAGAGAAAAATTAGGCCGGTCTCAACTCTGACTGCGCCCCATGATGCAGCGGGCAGATCCAGTGACAGGGCATTGAGGGAGGCAGCAACAAATGTTAGGCAACATGCAGACCCAAATTAATATCTGCTGCGCCACCAAGTCGACCTCAATGAACAATGTGCTGTACACAAATTGCAGATTTATAGAACTGTGGTGCACATTAACGGTCTGTGTGATTAGCTTTTAATGTGAAAAACACATCCCCCACTGGGTGGATCCTCTCACACTGGATACAAAATGACTGTTCACTCTAACAGAGGTCATCCGAGGCATCTTTTTCTCTGGAGTCATCTCTCATCTAAATCGTCATCAACAGTTTCTGAGTGCCAACAGCAGTGGAGTTCAAAAGTAGGTCGAGTTATTTTGGGTGTCCAGCTTTCCAGAAGTGAAAGTCCTGCTCAGTCGCAAACCCCTGGGGCATTTACATAACAAATGTTGATACGTCTCAAAAGTTCTGTTTCATACAACACTAATTGCAAGTAAAAGATAATGCTTTTGAGTTATTAATGTATTTGCTAAAACTTTGATTAGAATCTTGTACAAAGCAAATGGGCTAAAGCTAATCTGTATGGTGGTGTTTTTTCATCCCCATCATGTTTCCAACTATCATCATTCTCATCTTGTCACAAAATAGATGCTTGGTCAGAACCCCCACTAAGGTTAAGGCAAACAAACTCCTTGGTTTTATCTAGAAAAATATAATGTTTTGGGTTAAAATAAGTATTTGATTAACTTAAATAGTTAACTTAAAACAAGTCACTGTTAAGTTTTTGTGTATGGAACAGAGAAAAACATCCAAACATGGATTTTTTGGTAAAAAAGTTTTCCTTTACATAATTAAAACAGTGAAACAAATACACCACAGTTATAAAAACTATTAAACTTAGACAACCACTCTTTCACAGTTCGGTTTCCAGATTACTTCCAAAAGTAAAAGTGGTATGGGGAAAAAGTTTCACATACTGCCAAACCAGAACGAGTACCCTGAACTGATTCAGCAAAGAAAAGCACGCCTCTTCGAAATCTCTACATTTATTTGCAAAAGCAATTTTCTGGTATCAAACTGTTTGCTATTCTACAAGGTGAACTGGGGATTGAGAAGGAGGACGAGGTGAACTCAGTAGGAGGAAGTGAGACAAAAATCTAACAGGGTTTTTTTACCTTGAGAAGAAGAAGTGTCTGGGTTTGAGGTCTTATAAGGAGGAAGTAAAAGTTCTGCAGGGGAGTTGTCAAAATGTAAAACAAAGCAATAGCAAACTCTCCAGACTGGAAATGTGCAATATTCAACGTGGAACATGAACAAGCAATTCGCTGGCGAAAGCAGGAGTACCAGGGTGTGAGGGAAGCAGTCCTACTGAATTCCCGCCAGCTATAAAATGGCAGCCTCATATCTTTCAGATAGCCGCCATGGCTCCCAGTGGAATGAATCCTTTGAATGGGCCATTAAATCATTAAAACAACCTCCCATTCAGAGACCCCTGCTGCATAAGTTATTAACCACACACACTCTCACACAAAGCCAAGCCTCTCACAGGAACACTCGAAACCCATTACAAAAAAATATGAAAAGATAAAAGGGGAACCAAACACACAAAAAATTGAACACGAAACTCCAAATTCAAATATAATCATATTGCCTCTCACTTGCAGCATTTCTTTGAACAACTGATAATGAAGCCATCTTTTGATTTCACAGAAACAGAAGTCAGACTGGAGGCAGCTCGGACAGACAGTGTCTGACGTTTGGTTGTCATTGAATACATGAAGGCTGGCGTATCGGATGTGTTAAACTCTTTGATATGATGACACCCTGTCAAAGAGGAAAACGACTGCAGGTAGACACTCTATTTTTCTGTCTCTATACTAGATCATCCCATCCTGTGATCTTTTTCAACAAACAGATGGAGGGTCAAAGCAAAAAAAGCTACAGACTTGCGTTGTCCTCTAGCCTCACATCTGTTCATTTTATCCCCGAGCTTATTGCATTTATGTTAAGATTCAGAGTTTGCACTTCACAGTGGAAGTGGGTGTTGGATTTTCTTTTTGTAATTACGGCACTAGCCTCAATACATGTGGTAATTCCTGTTTTGTATATATTCCGAAGAAGACTTTAAACTACATCATAGATTTCAAGAAATAAAGTTCCACAACACCTTAAAGTGTAGTTTGGATACCTTTCAAATAAAAAGGAATTGCCTGATTCTTATTCTTATGGCACATGCTCCTCCTCTACCACTCCTTCCCTCCTTGAGCTTCCTGACACTTTCGCTGCATACAAAGTCACAGAAATTAAACATAAATAAAATATGTGTTTTCCCTCCTCTCACGTCTGCGGATGTGTGTGACTATTTCTCGTGCGTCTGGGTGTCTGGTCCTATTCTGTACCTACAACTCAGCCTGCCTCGCTGCATTGCCAGCAGTCACAAAGCGTTCTTCTGAGCGGAGAGACAGCCGATTGTTGGCTGCAGGCGACAGGGAACAGTCCGAAACAATCTCCAAACAAGTGGGTTTACGTCCTTCTAACATTCAGAAACGTAAGAGCAAAACATTTAATAGGCATAAAGGTAGGAGTAAATCATTCAACATATTGAATTTGAGATCGTAGATTAAGCTTGCATGGATTGCAGGAGACAAAACCAGGAAACGGGGACAGAGAAGTAAGCAGATTGAAAAGACAACAATTTAGATAAACTAACAAGACATGTTTTTAAAACAAAATGTCATTTGAGAATTTAGTACTAAAATGTCTCAAAATATGTTGAAACAGAGTTATAAATATTGACTATAAAAATCATGATCTTGAAATTCTTGACCCCTACGTGCAGAAAGTCAATAAAGAGACGGATCTCTCCTGATCGGCAGCCCTTATTAAACAAAGTGTTTCTGTGCCAGGCCCAGAGGGTTTGAACCGCAGCACTGAGGACATGATGTCAGACAGCTGAGTCCTTTTTGTACCGACAAAACTCAGTTTGATACCCCTGCTGCTCGGGGGGACTGTCAATGCTGTCATCCACTCCTCCATTGTCATCCTCACTACCTGCCCCACTGCATCCCTACCCTTCTCTTTTGTTTTAAAGGATTTAAATATGAAGGCTTGTTGGGTATGGGAGCTCAGTTGGATTTTGACAGTGAAAATGAAAACATTGGTGAATCAGAAACAGCAGATGTAAAGCCGTGGAAGCTGAGAGCAGCTCAGTATCACAACGAGCACGTACAGCCATACTTTTTCATATTTCATCCAGGGGGTTTATGCGTAAGGGGATTTAGTAGAGGGCTGCACGCTTGATCAAGAAAGAAAAGTCTTTACAAGGCTTTCATAACACAGCAGAAGTTTTCAGAAGACACTAACAACTGAGTAGCACACTAGTAATTAGTAAACAATATCCTGCTTACAGCCAACATCTAAATAATGTATTCATAATGATACAACTATACTCACCAAGTTTTGTATGTTCTTAAACTCAAAAACCATAGACCGACATATTAATCAGGTTTAAGTGTCCCTGAATATTTCATAATGTCTGTATTTCCTTGTGCTCTAAAGTGGTGAAGATTTGAATAGAAATGACATCTATAGGTATTTGCTGATATGAACCTAAATAGGAGGCACCTAAATATGTTGCTCCCTTCATTGTTATACAGATTTATTTAAGGATTTGTAGCACATTGTTCAGGGCCGTATACGTGCTGTTTTGGTTCACTGTCCCTGTTCTCAGAGTGTTGTTTTCTCCTAAAACAGGCAGAGGATATAAAAAACTCCAAAGCCCCACTGTACCTGCTCAGCACTAAAGACCAGACACTCAGTGAGAGGCTAAGTGGTGAACAACAGAGAATATTTAGCAGTCTAAGAGTCTGATGGTGGTTGTTGAGCTCTACACTGCTGATAGGAATTGACTCCGTTTACTTCCAGTCTGTGACTTTGATAATCTCTTAGAATCTTCTTTTTCCGTGTTGGATTGCATTAGCTTTTATAAGGATACATAGCATTTATTGTTCTTCACATAGTCTTTACGGAAACATTTTACATTTGAAACATGATCAATTGGAGAGATTTGGACTGAATAATAGTCTTTAGCTGTGTGACACGACAAAGGCCTTCCACCATTGTAACAAAAGCGATTGAGTGTGGGGATTATAGCTTGATTTTTTAAAATGTTGCTTTACCTTGTGAGAGCGGTTCTTTTTAAGGGATCTGAAAGAAGGAACTATCCTTCACAGAGCCATGCTATGTTTTTTAAAATTCTGTCTGAACTACAGGCCTATTGTTATGCAACACTGACATAGAACATTTTAGAGCAGTCTATCCTCATTCACTGAGAGGAGCTTTGAGTCACACGGTCATGCAGTGAGCACAAGTTCACCTTCACTCACTTTTATGTTGATTTTGCTCTCCGTCTTTCAGTTGATCTCCTCTGACTCACTTTTACCTTATCTCACCATTTCCCTGTTACATCTGTCTGTGTCCCTTTCGACTCATTTCAACATTTGCTCAAACAACTGTAAACAATCTCAGCGTGAGAGATAGCAAGTTGATATGAGGTTTGTGTCATTTTAATGAAAGGCAAACATGTGGATGACAAGGAAGGGTTGATGTGGATAGGGAGGAGAGCGCAAAGATAAGCAGCTGATGGGAAAGTGATGGAAAAGTCACATTAATACCTGAGTGAATTCTGAGTCAGAAAGTGTGACGGAGAGATGAAGGGAAGTAGAGCTAAATATAGATCTATGGGTAAAATCTTGTAAAAATGAGTCAAGGTTTGCTATGACAGAAGGATGTCAGAAGGAAGTTAAGAGAGAGAAAATCTAGAGTATAAATACACGTTTGACTTCCTCAGTATGGAACAGTGTTTAGGCCATTCAATCCAATCCTCATTAACTACGAAATTGATTTTCTCTGAATCGCTGACCTGTTCATTTAACACATGGAACCACTTTAACCTCGGCAATCTGCGTGTGGCTCCACATTAAAGGTGAAGGCGAGTTAATTGTCTGTGGTATGAATTCACAGAAGGCTATAGATGCAGTAATTTGAAGTCTGGAGGGCGGTGGGCCTATAACAACTGTGCTTCTCTTCGCTCGGGGCTTGAGGGGGATACACTGAAGATGTGAAGCCGTCACCACTCTGCCAATCCTTCTACCAATCCCCTCATCTCCGAGTTACAGCTGATGAAAGTCAAAAATAACAATATGTAAGGAGGAGAACTTCTTCCAGCCACTTTCTCCCTGACAGCTTATTTTGTCTTGAGTAAACCTACATTGAGTTGAACAATTAAGATAACTCGCAAATGCTAATGTATTCTATGCTAATGGTAAACCGGAATGAAATTAAATTAATTATGATTGGCTGTGATAATGTTTTTCCATCACAAATCAAACCATTAAAAAACATATTTATTTGTTAGGCCGTGTACTATGGACCTTGATACTAATGCTAATGCAATACCCAATCTCAGAATACGTACATAAACTATTATTTTTTTCAGACCTTTAAAATGTCTACGAAAACAAAAATTCACATAAAAAGCCGAATGTTGTTTAAATTCAAGCTGCCATTGGAATATTTCCAAAAGATGACTCTAATCAGGATGTGAGTGTATTAGAGGTTCAACACCCAACCCCATTTATGATGACGTCACCTGTGCATTGAGTGCATCATGGGTATGATTTTTATTTTTAATTAATTTGCTGATTATTATCTTGACTTATTGTCTTTAAAATTAAATAAAAGAGTGGTCTGATTTTTTTCAAACAAATGTGTAGACAAAAGCGCACTCAAAAGTAATAATTCTAATTGACATTCCTATTTACTTACTGCTTGGAACATAAATGCATTTACAAAAGCATCACTAAATCTAAGCTATAAGCCAGTAGCAAGTCATTAAAGAGTCCTAAGATGACTTTCAAAAACGTTCAATAAGAGAGGGCTAATATGGGTTGTTTGTAAAGGTCAAGAGAAAGGCCCTATTGATTTTGTTCTTAAGCTTGAATGATTTCCTTCAGAAAAAGTACTACATTTACTTTATTATTACATCTTAATGATGACAATGATTCACAATGCGTTTTGAAATCACCATGTTTTACTCTACTCTCAGTTTGCTCTAATCTGACACATACTCACACTTCTTCTAGGGCTTGCCTGTTGGTACTAGTTTCGAAATCTCCAAGTCTCTCTCAAGTGTCCTTTCTTTAACATTCCTTACAGTATATCTCTTGATTGAAAGTAGTGCTGCATTCAAACAGTCAAACCTGTTTTAGCACTTACTCTCTCAGAGCCTTTCATCTTCCTTTTATCTGTCAAATGTAATTAGAAGTCTGTCGTCTGTCGTGCTCCTTTCTGCCTCGCCTCTTTCATCTCCTGTCCAACACAGATCAATTTGTCATGGCGCACATCCTGGCTCCCTGTTGATGCTGTCAGCCTTACCAAGCAACACGGAGGACCAGTAAGCCACCGCCAAGCTCACACATCCCAAAACACCACAGGAACTTGTAAAAAAGTGATCGATCGTTTTTTTTTTACCTTTGATGGAGATGCACCTTAGGAGAGAGGCTTTATTCAAAGTCACCATGTTGCCTGCGGCATGTTGTTTCAGTGATTAATTATTTCTGAATCATGTTGTTGTAGTTCTCTGCAGAGAATATAATGCTCCAATACTTTGGCATAGAGGTGGAGAATCACAGAGACAACCGGAAAGGCATACTGCAAGGTTGGACTCAAAAATGAAAATACTTCAGAGTAAAAGAACAGGAAACAGGTGAAAGACAGGATGTTAATGGTAAGAGGAAAATCCAAATCAGTAATGCCACCATGTGTACAATGTGAATGTTTCTCTCAAACTGTCCCCCCCCCTGAGCTAATTGAATCCATTAGTTGGATTTGTATTGTTAAATGTGATTTGAATCCGTGTGATTCATGCTCGGTGGAATCCCACAGGTGATTAGAGTATGACTCCATGCAGGTCAGGGTGAGAAAGTGTCTGTTTAAACCATTAGATGGATAATTAATCAGGGAACATTGGTGGTATCACAGCAGTGTGCATTACAGCACAAGGTCTAACAACGCAGGCGTGGAGGAAACATAATGTAATTGCAGTAATCCCTACGCCGTTTTCCTGGCTTTCTTTCAAGATAAGATAACATTTTATTCAACCTGAGGGAAATATCTTTGCAGAAGTTGCAATAAAAGTGGGAAGACTGCAGATATAAAAGTATAATATTACAATAACAATAAGGGGAAAGTACTAAATATATAAAATACACCAAAATGTGTATTGAGTATAAAATAAAACCGGGGATCATTCAAGGTGGCTTGCATACAGATATAAATGTATATAATGTTAAAAAAATCTATAATGTATTTCTGTAATCAACATGAAGATGGTAGCTCAAAGTTAAGGGCTTTGCACACACAGCCGGCTCGCAATTAAATCCTTCCTTCCCTGTTGAGATGACATTATAAACAGCCCACTCTGTTCGGTCCAACAGAGAAGAAAGCAAACCGTGGCTATCTCTGCATCGATTGTATCTATCTGTGTCGTAGCCAGCTGCTGAGCCCAGGCTCCAGCTGGAGGGGACGTTGCTAAGGCTTAGCAGCAGGAAAGCACAGGCGGCGGTAGCAACCGAAGAAGTAAGTGAGCCTGAGAGGCATGGGGAGAATCGGACGTGTGTACTGTATATGTGTGTGTGGGTGTGTGTGTGTGTGTGTGTGTGTGTGTGTGTGTGTGTGTGTGTGTGTGTGTGTGTGTGTGTGTGTGTGTGTGTGTGTGTGTGTGTGTGTGTGTGTGTGTGTGTGTGTGTGTGAGAGAGAGGGAGGGAGGAGAGCTGGCTGCTTTTAGTCTCGCTGGATTAGCATCTGACACCCAGCACCGTCAGATTTTACGTCAAAAAAGGAGGCCTCCAGCTGAAGCCGAAATGGCCGTGACATAAGGTCCAGCCGTGATCGACATCTTCACCCACACACCCACACCCGGTCTTAGAAAGTTAAATGGAAAGGGATGATAGGGAAACCCAAAGGCCAAAAGTGCCATTCACCCCCACCCCCACCCCCAGTGACATGTGTGTGAGTGTGTGTGTGTGTGTGTGTGTGTGTGTGTGTGTGTGTGTGTGCGCATGCGTGTGCGTGCGTGTGCTTTAGTCAGCAGGAGAGAGGAGATCTCAGCTTCCCAACACCCAGGATGTAAAGTAATGATGTCTCAGTCAGACTAAGCCTTAATCTCCAATGACATTTCGGAGTGGAATTGTTTTTGGAGTCCAGCTTTAATGAAAGTGTTGAAGGGGAGGATTTCCCTTCCTGGTGGGGTCTAATTACAACCAGGAGTATAGGAACCAAAGGTCAGACTTCATCTGGGAGATGTGCGGGGTTACTATAAGAGATGACTAAAGCGGTGGGTCAGCTCACTCTTCCTGTGGTGATGATTAAAAGAATAGAAATGGAATAATTCACTGTAAAGTATATCAATGACCTTAGTGCTGAATCAATGTCTATGTTAAAAGAATAAATAATTAAAAGCTCCACATAGTCTGCGAGTATTCAAGCTGCTATGCATCAATAATAAAAATCATCTGCTACACAAGGGAGCATCATTCTGGTTTCTCACAACTTTATTCTAACTTAAGAGGCTCAGGGTGAGGTGGAACACTTTGTGACTTTATTGGTTAGGATAAAATGACCACGTCCAAAGAGACAGAAGTCGGTCTGTAAACAGTGCTTGATATTTACAAAGCGTACCTTGGTTGATTATTTACATTTTACGCTGAGGCTAACTTGTAGGTGTGTGCACTTCCTGTCTGATTATGACTGCTTAAGCTGCTTTCCCTTTTCAGAATATTTTAGATGTCTGATATGACAGATCAACATCTTGATAACACTCAGTGATTATTTCAGGAAGTACTGAAATGCTCTCAGGAGGTTTTTTTAAATTCCGGTGCTTCCTTGTAAAAAAAAACACTGTCATGTTGAATGAAATGCACCATTTCAGAAAAATAACATTTACTTTGATGAAAATGACTGCTGGCCTAAATGCAAAGCACATTTTAGGTTGATAAATTATATGTTTTCATAAGATCCTTTCATATGAAAAATGTGTTTGAGGAGAGAACCATCTGTGATTTTAAATATTGATTGATGATTTTAAACAACCCCGATTTTATTCCTGCGTGGGAAAGAAGACATTTGGTATGAAAATCTTTTCATATTAAAGAGTTGTTAGCTCCCCTGCAGCTTCTAATATTGACTTCTTGACTATGCATTAGCGCCAAAATAAAGCTGTTTGCATTACACAGTTCCAAGCACAAGCAAACACAAACATGTGAGTAATGGCACCCATCATTACCTACCCATTGCTCAGCTGCAACTACAGAGCGAAACTAATAAAATCATATTTTATAGCCATAGGTTGAGAAGCCGATTAGATAAACACATAATGTAAGCAACAACATATCCCTTCGACAGTGGGAGCGCATTATGTGCAAACAGTGGCTTTGACTTTATTAAAGATAAACTATGTGGCAAAGCGAGTTACTTTTTTAATTGCGAATAAGGTAGGGTCAGACATTAAATGGAATTAAGGATAGATATTATTGGATTGTTATTAGAGTGCTGTGAAAACGAGAGGGCAAAAAAAAGGGCCTCGAACAACACTCACAATTCAATAATTTAACTGTAATACTGTATTCATACTGCCCTTGTTGTACCGACATCAATTATTTGTGCGACCCTTTTACCTCTGGTATTACTGCGAGCGCCCTCTCAGTCGAAAAAAGCTTCGTTTTTTTCCATCAGAAAACAACAGGGCACAGAGCCTGAAACTAGAAAATGCTGGCAGCTTTTATGTGTAAACCCTGAGTCTGAACTCATGCTATCTAGACTTTGTGTAACATTTGGACAAACTTGGCTTTGGGAAAGTATTTTCTTTTTGTATAGCAATATCACCAAACCCCTTGGCGAAGAAACAACACTCTTTTATTATTGCAGGCTAATGTTTGAGACGAGCTTTCAAATGACAGCTTTTAGGCCGGTAAAAACAGGATGTTACTCTGGCCGGCTGATTTGCTAAACCTTAACCGCCTGATTGCGGACTCCCTCTCTGAGAAGTTACTTAAAAATCTGACATTTCAAAACACATTAGAAACTGATAGAGCTGTATCTAAAATGACTCATATACAATGACAGCTTTAACTTATTTATGTAAATGCTTAAAGTTACTTGCCAATAAACCCAAAACTATGCTCGCTGCAAGCCAAAGATTTTCCGATCTGTATAGCTCACAGTATTGAAAGTGGGTGGTGTGTTTTTGTAGCTCAACAAGGCCACACGACTGGTATCTCCTGCACTGAAACAATATAGCTTATTGTATTCTCTATACTGTATATTATATTCACCTCAGTTTTGTTGAAATCTTCTCAGTTCTCATTCTATATAATTCATTAAACATACCTTAATTAAGTTCTACCTTGAGGCATACATGACAAAGTATTGTGATGTGTACTGTAACTGTGACAGATTTGATCAACATGTCATATCCCCTGCTGCTTATTTCATTCACAGGTTGTAGAAATGGGTTGTAAAAAATGTATAAGCTGCCAATCAAACTTTCTGCCTTCCCAGCCGACAAGATATCTGTCGCATCTTTAAGTTATTATTTCTTACTTTTGTTCCAAATGCTGTTAGCTGATTCCTAATGAGCAATAAGGGAAGCAAAGAATGTCCAGGTGAATATGGAAGGTGGTTGTCAACATGCATGCATACAATCTTGAGGTATAATTTGAGCCTTAATAATGCAGTCTCAATTCTCTTCTTTTTTCCAGCGTAGGCGGGTAAAAGCCTGCGATACACATCAGGAGAAAAAGAGCGCTACATGACTCTAGCTGGAAGGCAGCAGGAGAAGAAAAGAATGAAAACACATGAAGGCTGAGTTCCTGCCTCAGCCACATTAGCACAGGAGGAGGTCTGTTCACATCCTCTTCTGCTGGGAAGGCTTTCTGAATACATTCACACTGGACTCGCATGTGTGAAGTTTGTGAGGAAATTCCTTTGCTCAATCATTTCTAAACTCTTCATTGATTTCAGAGGCAGTATAATACCAGCTCGAGATTTATGAAGGCAGTAATCCAACCTGCAATGAAATCAATGCGACAGCGCACATGCTAAATACCAAGTTATTTTCTGCTTGGTAAAGAGAAAAGACCCAAATAGTTCCCAGACAAAAACACAGAAGGAATTCAACATTTGTTGCTGTTATGTTGTTTCCTTTTTTTACTTTTATGCTCCAGTTCAGTCACTTTATTCTGAAGCTGTCAATAGTTCAGCTTTTGTCCTACATCATATGTCAAATGCAGCTATTACTGACAAAGACAACCCCCGAGACTCAGACTGATGCCGACAGACACAATCACAACAACTTGATGGTAACTTCAGGATTCTCACATCCCACTTTTTTTCATCTTTTTTTCTAAACTTTATGACAGTTATAATGTTCAGTGTCTGTTGAAGCTGTTGTGAGAAATGTTGATTCTAACTTTATGATCATCTAGTAAGATGAAGTTTGTGGTGCGGTAGAAGAGAATAACATTAAACACAGAAGTTTTACTGTTACTTAGCCCAACCTTATTGATATGAATAAGATGGACAAAATAATAGGAACAACCTTCAGTTTAATCCAAATAAAGCAAATTACATAAGCAACTGAAATAGACTTAATATTATTTTTAATTTGGACCCGGCCAAACCCATGTCCCAGTTCAATCAATGTTTCAATCAATGTTTATTTATATAGCCCAATATCACAAATGTTACATTTGTCTCAGTGGACTTCACAGTTTGTACAGAATATCAGTATGACAATACTGTAGGACACCCTCTGTCCTTAGACCCTCACATCGTACAAGGAAAAACAGTTTAAAGGGGAAAATGGGAGAAACCTCAGGGAGAGCAACAGAGGAGGGATCCCTCTCCCAGGACGGACAGAAGTGCAATAGATGCCGTGTGTAAATTGAAAAGATAATACATTTGCAACATAGGTAGACCAAATGTTTGGAAATGCATGTAACTATAATAATAAGATGAATCCACGAGGATATCCATCCAGGACTTATGATCCAGGACCACAGCCACGACTCAAGATCCAGTTCTCAACTACTAGGGACTCAAAGGACCCATTCCAACCTCCACCATTTGTGTAATATGCTTTTCTGTTCCTGAGTTAAGTCTCTCAGGCTGGACATCTTTATCTTCTTATAATGGTTTCCACCTCACCCTGAACCTCTCACTTAAACTTTAGCATTTGGCTGCTGCGAGGCGTTGCAGAGCCCCTGTGTAATGACTCAGTTCAAATAGCTTAACCTAAACGTGTGTGCAGTCCTGATCTCTGACCTGGTCGAGCAACAGAAGGCTGCTTGTTGAGAAGCTGTTTGTATTCAGACCAGCTGCTTGTTCAATTCATTGTTTCTCCCTGCAGCGAGGTGGTATAGGACTCTCGATCTCATTTAGCTTTTATTGTTGTTGAGAAGCTATTTGGTATTAATGTTCACCACTGCAGCATTACACTTGACCTGCTTCCTTCTGTAGTAATCTAAATGTCTTTATTGCAGTACTGTAGCAGTTTTCCACCTATATATTTCTTTTTAGAAACAAAATCAATATTTTGTAAGATCTTAATCACTCCCTGGACAGCATTTTAGCAGGACTAATTTCACATTTGACCATTTCCTCCATTGCTGTTGCATAACTACCTCAAATCAATAAAGTCATTATGGAGCTAATTTCACAATTAACACAGATCAGAAGCTGACACTACATGCAACTCATTAAGCGTAAACGTTTCTACGTGCCAGCAATGAAAGCGAGAGAGAGACCTTGATATCCCCGGACTTGCTGTAATATCCCTGTGCTAGTATGAAAAGATGAGATGGGTGAGGGAAACGCTCGGTTTAAATATAACTAGCCAGGAGCGTGCCGTGGATAGAGATTGTGGAGGTGTGGAAAGGAGGAACCGAGGAGAATCTCCTGACACGGATGAGGCCGTGTGAAATCTTTACGGCCTTGATTTGGAGGGATTGTCTTATCCTCTGAAGATTAAAGAGGAGAATGTTCTTAAAATGCTACAAAAAATATAGGAATTTCAGAAGTAAACTTTGTTAGGAATCCATATTTCTGGCAGGGAGGAGAGAGAGTGTTAGCTTGAGAACATAAGTCCAGCGGTGGGGGATGGATTCTGGCTGGAGCAGGAACAGTGGGGCACACACAGGGTCTAATCTTCACTTTCACAAAATGCAGCACCACTCCTCACATCGCCCCACTGCTCTCCCATATGTTTACAGACGCACGACACATACAAAAAAAAACACTTACCACAGTTAACTGCGAGATGTGTAACACATAGATGCATCTGAACAATAATGATCACTGCAACTCATTCGAATCAAAAGAAAAAACTAACAACAAATTATTAAATTGAATGAAAAATTAATTGGCTACATTTAAATCAAGCTAATAGGGTTGTACTGAAAAGTGTAAAGCTTCATCTCAAAGATTTCAATTCAAGCTCTAAATCCAAGTGCGGCAATCTTTCTATTTATTTTGTTCAAACCTGGCATTTATGCACATTAGGCTACATTATAATTATCGGTTTTTTTGTGCTTGTTTCTAACTTATGTGATCCAAACGTTTTAAATAGCTCCAAGGCAAGAGGACCACAAGTCAAGATTAATGGAAAAATAAAGATGTATTCATTTTCAAAATTCAGAACATGTTCCTATCTTAAGAAATATTCATTTTAAATCCATGATCGTGGTGTTAAGACTTCCAAAAACAACATTTCCTTCAGTGGTCAAATCTGGTTTGCTCTCACACTTTTTGCACACCTGTTATTTAGAGGGCGGTCTCAACGATGTTTGTTATTCTATTGCTGGAGACACTTCATTATGCTGCTGCAGCCTTGTCCTGATCATTTTACATTTGTAGGACGATGACGGAAGAAGAGACATCGCTGAGGTTTAGCTTGTAACAATTTAATGAAGCCAGTGATCTCTGAGGAGTCACTGACTTGTGGCTGATGTGAAAAACGTGTCAATCTTTAATGCAATTATCACATGCACTTTTAAGCACGACAGATCCTTCAGGGTGATGGCATATTTATTTCTGAGGCCGGGGAAAGTAAAGTAGCAATATTAACTAGGACTGTATTGAAAAAGTGATGATACCGTAGTCCAGTTTTGACAGTTCAGAGTCTTAACTCCAACTGTGTAATAAATTAAAGTCATATTTACACAAAATCATTTCAAAATTAGCCACAAACCTGTTATTTGTATGTAATGGTAGGGTTGAAACTTCTCCACTGGCCAAAAAAACCCTCACATTAACATAAATGTGTACTTAACACCTCCTCTTAGATAGCTAGGGACCAGAAAAGAACTCAGTATCCTTTGGCAAGAGGCATTTGCATCAACAGAGTACATACAGTACATAAAACACAGTTCCTGGAATTCGAGGTGCTGTGGGATCAGTCTGCACACATGCCCATGTCAGATCCCCACGGTGAAAAACACAGTGGACCGTTAAAACTCCGGGCATGTTTGATGCTTCACCTGAGTCACACATTTGCATAATCCAAGCCTGAAGAGTGAGGCTGATAAGCTTTTAGGCTGAGGTTGCGAGCTCGTGACAGTCAGCAGTTTTGTCCCGGGAGGAACGCCGGTCGTGTTCTGTGGGCAAACATAAAAGCCCAGACAGGACCGATAATGGCTTAACAGCCTGCTGGGGGACAGCCTCCACACCAGCTCCACACGCACTCTCATTTAAAACAACAGAGGCGGAAAAACAGCTATGACAATCTGAGCCAAAGTGTTTAAGGAGTTAAGATTACTCCGTCTAGTTTCAGAGTGCTGATTCGTCAGTCCGGGAGTATTCAGGCTTATCGGCCCTGACGTTCACTCTGCATTTTGGCGACACAAACAACTTACTTCAAAAGGAAACTGGATTGAAACTTTTAAGGAGATGAGATTGTCAAGCTAATAGCCTCGAGTCTCAAGCAAACGGAGGAAATCAGAAGCAGGCCGGATTCTTTTCGACAGATTTTCCATCAAACATCTCTGATTCTCTACTGCTGTTCCTCTGACTGATAACGTGGCTTAAACCAGGGGATTGCAGCCTCTCTCCTTTTTGGTCTTAGTATGAATCCTGACAGCTTTTCTTCCTCTGACCGTTCCATGAGCAGCAGCCCCTGACCTCTGCTGTCAATAAGGAGGAGGGTTATAAGTAAAGAGTACAAGACTCTCATACATATTTGAACACACCAGGAATGTCTAATGAAGAACAAGCACATACAATCCTTTTAATGCCTGTCCGCTGTGTGAACTCCAACTTAAAGGTGGGGTATGTAATTTATTTCAGAAACACTTTTTGTTATATTCCATGGAATGCTCTTAACATCCCGATAGCAATTAATATATGAAATGCTTTGACAATAAATCCATAAAAAAATTTAATCTGTGGAAGCCGTAGTACTGTAAAAAGCACGACCAATCATTTTAGCCGGCCCGGCTAAAGTAACTGGATGGCCTACCTGCCTGTCAGCCTTCCATCT